>NW_013666966.1:247615-250979 GCF_000517525.1 Limulus polyphemus
TAACTATTTGTAATAATTGTTTTTGTAAATTGTATTGTTGTTTGTATATTAAAACATATTTGTGTTAAAAACGAAAACGGTGTGTATCAATCTTGTTGGCAAATATCATAAACTGACTGATATATCTGTTTTAATTTAAATACTAAATCTAAATTACAATTAAACTACTAAGTTTAAAGTACCAGTTAACTTAATTTCAGACCATTTGAAATTACAATATGTAACAGAATGTATATATACTCTACAGTTCATAAGATCTTTGTGTTATTTGTGACTAATACTTACTTAACTACTTTTAGTTAGTCTAGACCGAAATAAAAATAACAGATAAAGTGACGTTTCAAGTAATGAATCCTTCTTCAGGACACTTTCAGCGTTATGTGAAATCCTTGTCACTTTTCTTCCTCCTTATTTCATCGCTACTTCTATGTTGACATTACTCTCAAACCTAACTTATTTTATTTTACTTTCGTTCAGGATACTCTCCGAGGGAGAAACTTCACACGATCACTGCGTTGATTGGCGAGGACGTTACTCTTCCGTGTGCCTTTGAGTTCCCAGATGGCAAAAAAGTGCCCTACATCGTCAACTGGAATAGAGAGAACGTGAAAATTCCATTTTTTATGTGGTATGACGGTTACCCGCCACATATGTCGGAAAATTACCGAGGCCGTGTTTCATTAATAAAACCGGCATCTTTGAACTTGACCAATGTCCAAGATTCTGACCAGGGATGGTTCATCTGTTCTGTGTTTTTCCTCAACCGCGTGTCAGATATGCCTCACAACACGTCCAGAGTCCAGTTAAAAGTGCACGGTAAGTCATACTTACTTTGCACAAAATAAGAAAATTCTAAAAGCTTACACAACTATCGAAATATATCCAAGTATTACACTTCACTTAGCATAAGCCATTATTTACGGTTGTGAAACGATTCTGGCACTGATTTCATTTACATATTATATTTTTAGTAAGAGTAAATATAAATAGATATTCTCTGTGGTAAACACATTGAGTATAGAATAAAAAAAAATGCTTATTAATTCAGCCTCACAGTAAATGTTGTAATATAAATTCAACAGTATCGTCTTAAAAACTTTCTTTGACAGTTAGATATTTAATCCGAATATGTGTAAGCAGTGTAACCGATTTGTCAAGCAGTTTAATGGAAACTTATATTTGTGTACTTTTACTTCTCTTAAAAACACGTGAAGGGTTAGAGCAATCTAAGAGCCTGAAAATGTTATTCCTGGTTCATTTAGTTGAGGGTATGACTTAAGTAATATGGCTATTATATATCTTAAATATAAGACAACAATAAACATAATGGGTCGTTAAACTTGCTAAAGTTGTAAATTGCTATCTAGTGTCGTTAGAGTTGTTTAATTTGTTTCTCGAAAGGGGGACGAAGACCGCCTGGAGTGGTCGCCTGTTTTAACTACTCCCACCACGATACACTAGTGTGTTGTCCATCAGTTAGTCAGTATACACTAAATTGACGTCACATAAGGGATACTTAACGTTGCAATTTGTGCTGTCGTGACGGAAGTAAAACGTGCGCATCCATGAATCACGAGAAGAATTATGCACTCTGTAGGCTACAACACAGCATAACATATAAACTTCAAAAGCAAAAAATTAAAGTACTTGTTACACCTAAGTTTGGTTTTATTTACTCTTGATAAAGAACACTTTCGAAGACCCTACATAAGTACGTCTAGCAAGTAACTCTCTATGAGAAGTGGCTCTCTTAAAGCAGAATCTTGTCTTAAAGATCTGTACATGTAACGAAGAGCATAAAACAATGAACTGTAATACAGTTTTATTCAGGTTATGTGCTCATGTATTCCTGTTCAATGGAGTAAAAAAATAAAGATGTAGCAGAAAATCATATATCTAAATTTTTAGGGTTGCTTGGGTTCTTTCTTTCTTTTATGGTGACAGATGTTCTTCCTAAAACCTTCTAGAATGTTGACGTCATACAACATGTTGGTGAGAGATGACACAGGAGGTGGGAGGCATAAACATACCAGCTGCACTAACCTTCTGGACAGTATATAATACTGTTAGGTATCTGCTTGTTTGTTAATTTCCAGTAGAAATTCTTTCTGAGGAACTTCAGTGATACAAGTCCTTTCTTTATTAAACCAGTTTATTCTTCCTTGATAAAAACTTTTAGTACACAGTAATTCCACAGTCAATACGTTTTTCCTCACTTTTAACTTAACAACTTTTATAATACACACTATAAATCAAGTGATTCACACACTTACCGTCACTACTGTTCGCTTCTTTAATTATCTATCTATCGCTGGCTTCTCTGCCAGACTTATATATTAACAAAGGAGGCGTTTCGAATGCACTCGAACCTCCCCAATCATTCATGATCATTCGAGAAATTTCTAGCACACTACCAGCGCCAAACGCGCCAGCAGCGTCACGTGACTTTCACTGTCGTAACAATATCCCCCTTGCCCAGCTTGTGCTGATTACGGTTACCTAGAGTGAGCTGTTAATAACTGTACTAACAAGGGGATTTCTAAATAACAGTTCGTTAGAATATTGAAATTTGGAATGGTTTTATGATTTTAATCATAATTAGAATTAATAGGAGAACTGGCGGTAGGCAAAGATGGCGAAGTGAAGGTCGAGGCTTTCATCCCAGATTTCGACAATTATCGACAAAGAAAAAGGATTATGGCCAGGGTTAAAGTTGGCGGGGATCTATAAATCCAATTCTGTAGAATTTGTTGGAGGGAGGGGAAGTGCACCGAAAAACCATCTTCATAGCACTGGCGTTGAATAGTCTACCTGTCTTGTGCCCAAGCCATAAGGCAAAGACATGTAGTTGGTTAAATAAACGTATACAGAGCTCTTGCTGTGTGTATGTGTGGTGTTCTATGTTTGGATGATACATATTGTATGGAGATATTGTTTTGTGTGGTGCACATATAAAGGTGTGAAGGGCAAAGGTTAGTGAGTATGTTATTTCTTCTTTTTATAATAAAATTTAGCCTAAGTTTTTAAGTAATGGTAGCTAATGGGGAGGAAAATTGGAAGCCTTAGGCTAATCTTAATATTATATTATGTTGCCATTGTAGTTTCTTTTACATATCTATAGTAACTTGGCAGCCGTATCCAGTAATGGGCCGAATATATAATTTGTAGATTTTTAAGATAGTGTTAGCTTTACGTCCTATATTTTTGCCAGTCTGAAGTAGTTAACACGTTTACTGATGATTTAATGTGTTTTATTCATATGTTCTGCCCATGTGAGTCTTGTAAAGAGTAGCACCCAGGTGGGCTTAATTGTTGGAGTTTCAATTAAAACTACTTGTTACACCAAATTTATTTATTGGAGGAT
>NW_013666966.1:251855-252780 GCF_000517525.1 Limulus polyphemus
AAAAATCTCATGGAAATGCCGACGGACTGAGCCAAAGACCCTGCAAAAATAACTGCAGACATTGCTGCAAAAGAGAAATTGAAGTCAAAGTGACTGAAGGAGATGATAATGTTGAAGTTGAACCAAGTATAGATATTAAAGCAAAACAGGAGAAAGACCAAGTTTTGAAGTCAATAATTGATTTTCTACAAGTAAGTGTTTTGTGTCCTGCTTTGGAGAAGGTGTCTAGCTTGAGTCCTGTGTCAAAGAACTATTGGGCAGAATGGGACCAATTCAAGCTTGAATATAGTAGTGTTGTCCGGACATGGGAGACTGCAGATAGGAAAGTGATGACCTGGCAAACATTTATACCGAGAAAGTTACGGGAAGTTGTGCTTCGTCAATCACATGATAGTTTAACAGGAGTACATCTCAGATTTAAGAAGACATTGAGTCACCTACGGCAGAGTTTTAATGGATAGGAATGAGGCAAGATGTGGAAGAATGGGGCAGGACCTGCAGTACATGTTGTGCTAAAAGGGGAACCCAACATAACGAATGTGCTCCAATGAAGTTATATCAAGTTGGCACACCAATGGAAAGAGTAGCCATTGACATTGCTGGTCCTTTGCTCCAAACTCGTGCTGGAAACAGGTACATTTGTGTTGTGATGGATTATTTCATCAAGTGGCCTAAAGCATATGCAATACCAAATCAGGAAGCTACAACTGTAGCTTCGGCTACTAGTGATTTCTTCTAAAGGGTTTGGTATGCCATACGAACTGCATTCAGATCAAGGCCGTAACTTTAAATCAGCTGTGTTCCATGAATGCTGCAAGTTGTTTGGCATACAAAAACCAGGACAATGCCACTTCACCCACAGTTTGATGGGATGTTAGAAAAGTACAATTGGACACTGGGACAGGAATTGGCAAAGTTTTGTAGT
>NW_013666966.1:252864-257274 GCF_000517525.1 Limulus polyphemus
CGTTCAACTTAAAAACGTCTGCTGATTCCATGAAGCTATGCTATGATGAGAAATCTACTGAAGTCAGCTTTGTACCAGGAGACAAGGTGTGGTTGTATTATACAAGGAAGACCTAAGTGAAGTCTCCTAAGTTGTCTTCTCCATGGGAAAGCCCATATGACATTGTGGATAGTCTCTCAGAAATCACTTTCCGAATGAATTGTGGTCAGCAAGGTAAGCCAAAGGTGGTGCATGCCAACAGGCTTTGGCATTATCATGGTCCATGTCATTTTAGTTGGAACGAAGTGAACAACAGAACAAATGACACTGCTGAAGACATGTCACCTGAAAAAGCCACTGTCGAATAAGAAATTCTACCCGGTTTTGAGAAGGAAAACAATGAAGCCATTAATGAAGTTACTAACACTGATTTGACTACTACTGATAATGGGACATTTCCTGATGGGGCAGACGAACCCCACGTGAAGTAGAAGCCAATGAGACAGAGACCAGTAGGAAAGAAGAAACGTCCTGTAAAATTAAGAGACTTTGTTGTATTTTAATTTTGTGTTTGTAAATTCTGTACATTTAATTAAGTTATTGTTAATTATCTATTGGTTAAATGTAAGTGGCTACTGTTCGAGATGAACAATACTAAGGGAGGGGCAGTGTTACGACAGCAGAAGTCATGTGATGCTGGGAGCATGCGCACTTGAGTTTCTAGAAGGATCATGAATTATCGAGGAACCCCGCGAATGTCCGAGTGTTTGCTTGACGCCCTCTTTTTTAGTATATAAGCCTGGCGAGAAAAAAAACCAGTAGAGACATCAAAGAGATAGATTGAAGATATAGATAATTGAGTAAAGCGAACAGTAACCATGAGTAAACCATGAATATAACCATGAATCACCATGATTTATAGAGTGCGTTATAAAAGTAGTTAAGTTTAAAGTACTGATTGGAAATTCTGTGTATTACAAAGTTATATCGAGAAACAATAAACTAATTTTAATCAAGAAGGGACTTGTATTGCTGAAGTTCCTCAGAATTGATTTATACCGGAAATTAACAAACCAGCAGAGAAGCAACACTTCTTTGGAATATTATACCTTGAGTTTTAATGAGGTTCAACATAACCCACCAATCATTAATTGTGTGTTGGGGTTTTTTAACACGATCCACTGCTATTAACGGATTTCTTGCCACGCTTCAAACAGCAATATCATCAGCATATTGGGGAAATGTGTATATGTGAGATCTGGAAATGGTATGTTTCTAACATATATAATGTACAGATGTGGCGAAAGAACTGATCCTTGCCGAACTCCCGCTGTAATGTTTATTGTTTTTAACACTGTATTATTTATTCTAGCAACTGGTGTGCTGTCAGTTAAGAAATTCGAAATCCATACTATTATCATACTATTAATGTTCATTGAATTTAATCTATATCTAATGGCATGATACTGCACACTGTCAAAAACTCTTTTAGTAGCTTGATTATTATTGAATGACTTGTAAGTCGCCCTCTATTGTCATTGGGGTTCCTTGTGTTGTGTAAGTCGTTAAGGTTGCTTAAGTTGTAAGTTGAAAATAATATTTGTGAATAGAATATGTAATACTGATTCATACAACCGGGTAAGATACTGGTAGATATTGTGGGACTTCCACTGCACCCTATGTTAGTTCACAGAAAAGGTAGATATACAGGGGAATTATTTTTCTGAACTGTTTGTTTGGATGTAAAATTCATGTGGATTTAGTATTTAAATATATGCCGATATATCTCCAATTTATGATATTTGCCAACAAGATTGATACACACAGTTTTCTTTTTTCTGAAAAATACGTTTTAATATATACACAACAATACAATTTACAATAACAGTTATTACAAATAGTTATTACAAACAATGATTTATAAACAAAAGTTTCACAAACTTACAAGCAATATAAAGTCTTATTTTTTGTCTGGAACTTCTTCGCTATCTTATCGAGGGTTCACGATGAGTGACGTAGGTAAAATTCACTTAATAGGGAGCTAGCTAGCTTTGTCCTTCGTTATTTATCAGTCACACACACACCACAATGAAGTTATATAATGTTTTCGTAAAAATACTAATGTCCGATTAGAATCCACTGAAGTTAAATGATTTGTAATGTTCGAACTTTGTAAATGTTCCTGGTCAAATATCTTTAGTTTTCCGATTGATAAGCGTTATAACAATCACGGTTATAGCTTCTGAACTTTATAGCACACTGACTATATCAAACTAATAATATATACTACTTCTTTGACGCGTCGCGATGGTTATATTTATAGGCGTGGGGAGAGTTTCTAGGAAATTCAGATTATGTAACAATACAAAGCTACATTTAAGCGTTTACGTACATACATATATTGTTGATTCTTACTCTCGAGAATCTTCCACACCTTTGGAAAATAGGCGGGAGTTTCGCAATACATATTTATCAGTATAAGCTATGTAAGTTTCTAAATACAAGTTTAATATAAACAAACGTCGATATTAATATAAATATATAATAACAAATTCGTTACATTGCGTAATGATTGAATAAATCAGGGAGTCGTTTTAATATGAAAATTCACAACATAAACGATAGACATTTGCTAAGTAGAGATTCTCTTTATTGCTTTGAGGTCTCATTATACAATTGTTTAACCAAATCTACTCATAATTATCTGTACTGATTCTATTTAAATAGCATCATGCATTTAAAAATGGGTGTTAAAATTTTACCTGCTTATTTTGTACTTCAGGATTAATTCTTCGTTGATAATTTGGCAAAATCCAAACCTTAGTGATAATGTAGAAACAAGATCCAGTTATGGACGACACCTTATTGATTCATGAGTTTGCATATTATTTTTTGTGGTGGAAAGGATTCTTAGCATATATAAGATTTGTTTGAACACATATGGCTGATTTTACTTTTGTTGTCTCGTGACTAACACTCAATTTGAACCTCGGTTTAGCTCGTGGTACAGAACTAGGATTAAAGCACTTGTTGGCTTCCACATATTTGCGTACAAGCGTGACTGCTATGATTCACAACTTTGTTTTTTTCTCCCGCTCAGAACTCGGAGGCTTTTGTTGGAGGTTATTTTCTTGAACAACAAATATAATTACTGATTTACAAATTAACTTTCGTAAGAGATATCAAGTTTTAGCAAGCCGTTAACTTTTTATCAGTGTTTATATACATCTATCTACATTTATTTCATTTTAGTTTTATTATCACATCGTTTTTAAAACTGCATTGTATATCTTACTAACTCGCAAAAAGGCAGTCTATGTTCGCCTGTGTCAAAGGAAATTTAACCTAAATCAGCGTTTAAACCATCTATTTTTACAAATAAATTGCGAAGAAGTCAACTGATAATGCTTTTCAGGCCTCTCAGCTTATAAGTTGGCTTAAACATAGTTTTAGTCTTTTCAAGGAAAACTTTATGGAATTTTAAAATCGACATAATCCATCTCTCTTCGTCGAAATTATATAATGTAACCTTACAGCAACAAAAGAAATGTTGTTTTGTCTTTTTTGGCGTAACTGTTTTCGTCTCTTCGGAGATAATTATATATTATAATTATATAATTATATATATATACATTAAATTATCTATAATCTTTTTATAATGCACATAGTGTATTCTTTTATATTATGATGATATTTTTCATCTAGATGACCTAAAATTACTTTTGGTACATTTTCAAGAATTTAATGCAAAAAGTATAAATTTATGCAATTATAATTATTACTTTGAGACATCAATGACCTTAATAAACCCATAAGTTCATTATCGTGTCCTAAATCAGAACGTTTTAGTTTACAACTTGTTCGTATTTGCGATAAAATCGAGTAATCAATTGCAAATTTATATTCCGAAGGTCGTGGTAAAAAGTAAAGCATTAGAAATCTTAGTTAAAGCTGATTTTCCTTGTTTGTCAGCAATAGCATACTTAATAAAGAAGTTTATATACATTTTAAGATTTCGAACTTACCAAATACATTTCGCTTGTTTATTATCAAGCACAAAGTTACACACAACGGGCCCATCACGAATAGTGACACACATTTTTTTCACTATTGTGCCACCTGGAGGCTAAACATACCAAATACATTTTTAGAGTCAATTAACTGCTAAGTCCTTGCACGATCTTTAGAGAATGCTCAAACGTAAGAATAAGACTCCGTGTCACTATATAAAAGTCGAGTCTGAGTAAAGCTGTTTTGTAAATGGTATCAAGTATCATATTGTTGCGTCAGCGAGTCACATGACCACCGTGACGCAACGTTTCTAGAACTATCATGTACTTTGGCGAATGTTCAAGTTCTTACTAGAAATAGGGTACGCTGGTATATATAAGAGGGGAAAACGTGACGCGGTAAGGTAATGTGTGTGTAGTC
>NW_013666966.1:258274-264106 GCF_000517525.1 Limulus polyphemus
GAGGGAAGGCTGTCAAGTGGGTTGCATCCTTGACGTTAGAAACAGCTTTAGAAACAATGGCAGAGCAAGATCTGCCATCGGCTCGACGGTCCGCAAGGACTATGGGGAAAAAAAACATATTATGAACCGTCAACATTGTGAATGATCATCTTATTACCGTAATGATTAGATTTGTTTGCTTTATAACACACTAGATAGCAACCCACGTGTTTTAGTAGTAAATACAACTGAACCAACTCAATAACTGAAGATGTCTGTTTGAGGAAACTTCATATCCGTAGAACTGAAATATAAAAGAATGTATAAGTTTTCTTAGAAGTTTCTCAATCTTTCAACGTACTAAATATAGAGGAATTTACTGTTTCACTGCTACTTCATTTTTTTAAGGTAGCAAAAATATATATTGTAACTAATGATAAACAATGGACTCATTATAAAGCAATGAATATTGCAGGTGTAATAAAAACTCATCAATTAACATATAGCTAACATATTGTCTGTATATACGTGTATGTTGTCATTGTGTTTCAATGCTCTATTTGGTTAAGCTATACTACAATAAAACAGTCATAATGCTGAAACTATTTGCTATAATTAGACGTTTTATGAATTGTAGAAAATGGTTATGACTATAACATGAATACAAATATAAACTTCTAGTACTTTCATCAATGTATAAATTCATATTCTGCAGTTCCAGCCTATCTTATATATATACCATCATACAATTTTATTCTTTATTAGTTAAATAATTATATCATAATATATGGTAGTAACGTCGAAATTAATCGAATGGGGAAGAAAATAACGCTACACTTCCTTTAAATTTCCATAGCACAATTATATTCAGAAGATTCTTGTTCTCAAGGTCAACTCCACCCTATTTTTATACAGATTTTCACTAAAGTATTTTTCAGTACATGTGAGTAATTACATAAGTGAACTTCAATAATGCAAAATACTGTTTTGTATTGTATTGTAAAACAGGATACATGAACTTTATTTACAACATTAATCAGGAATGTACTATAAACTAATAGTGATATATATGTGTTCCAAACAGATTTTAATTATAAAAAAATGCATTCGTTTATAATCTTAGCAAACTCTGTTGTCCATTCACCTAATTATAACTTGAACATTTTATATATCTGTAATTGGGACTTTGAAAAAGTCAAAAATTTCTTGTTAAACGTATTATAGACTCACAGTAAAGATTGACAGCAATGTTTGTTAGAAGTAAAGTTGATATTGCCAGTAATTGTTTTAACAGGAACACTAACGAACAAAAAGTCGTATATGGGTTGATGTGTAAGTCATGAACCACTGCATCTGCAGCTTTGACGTTAGTGTTCTTCCTAAAACCTTCTAGAATGTTGACGTCACACAAAACGTTGGTGAGAGATGACATAGGAGGTGGTAGGCATAAACATACCAGCTGCAATAACCTCCTGTACAGTATATCATACTGTTACGTATCTGCTTGTTTGTTAATTTCCGGTAGAAATTCTTTCTGAGGAACTTCAGCGATACAAGTCCTTTCTTGATTAAACCAGTTTATTCTTTCTCGAAACAAACTTTTAGTACACAGTACTTCCACAGTCAGTACGTTTCTCATCACTTTAAACTTAAGAACTTTTATAATACACGCTATAAATTACAGTGATTCACAATCTCGATAATTTCGCTCTCTACGTGTGCAAAACACATACTAGCTCGAAACAGAATCGTAAATTACCCAAAACTCACTGTAACTACTGTTCGCTTACTCCTGCCTTTTCTCTGCAGGCTTATATACTAACAAAGAGGCGTCTCCAACATTCGCGGAGTACTCCAATTATTTGAGAAATTCACCACGCATGCTCTCAGCGTCACATGACTTCCGATGTCATAACAATACCTTCCAAATCCACTTGGAGTCAGTATCATTATCTAACACATCATACAACTTGCATATATTATTTTTTGGCAGGCTTTTCTAAAACATCAAATGTCGAGAATAAAGCAGAGATCAACTGTTCAGTTACAAAAATACAGTCATATACTTTAATGACCTGAAAGGGGTCGTTTGAAAATAAATAAACTTTAGAAAATTCCCTATTGATGGATAATTGACAAATTGCATTTGTATTGTTCCATTCTTCAGTAAAACACATAAATATGAACAAAATATTTCAATGTATCCTTTAATTTCAATAAATTACACTGAAGTAGTAACATAAATAATCAATGTATGTGTTACAGAACGTGTATGGGAGTTGTTTGTTTCCACTAGACGGCAAGTACCGCTTTACAGTGTACATTATCCAACCTCTAGTTCAATAATAACCGCCCCTAATGTATGAACTAATGAACTGTGAGTGACCTTGAGCGACGTGTAACTGGTAGACTTGACAATATTTTAGGGTTAGTGAGATAAGATAACTAACTCATTGAAATGGTTGTGTTTCTTCAGTGTACATTTCTTGTATAATATTGTATAATAACTAACTCATTGAAATGGTTGTGTTTCTTCAGTATACTTGTCTTGTATAATATTAAGGGTCAACTTGTGTTTCCACAGATAGCATTATTTGGTGTCTACTTGAAAAGTGGTGTCTACTGGGATAGCAATAATAAACTTTAACATACTCAAAACACTCATAAAAAAGTATTTACCAAAATTCTCGAAACGAATATAATCCTTGAGCAATGCAAAATTATTTATTTATTATTTTTTCTACTTATCTATTGCAGGGAAACAGTCTCACTGAGCGTCCTAAATTGTCTTGTAGTTTCATATTTGGTTTAGATTCATGTTTGTTTGCCCAATCTTAGATTGAGTTTCTATGTCCGATATTAAACCATGTTGTATGTTTTTCCCCTCCACGAATTCCTCTCAAATGTGGCAGATAGACTTAATGTAGTCCTGAAATTCACCCAGACATGATGAAGGTCTATGAGCTGGTGCTCACAATCCGGCATCGTATTTTTGTGTTCCTGGCCTCCCTCCGGATCCAGAGATCCCTCCACACACACACACACACGAGCTAAAGAGACCAAACGTGGCACAGATGCTCGGGTACCGTAGGCGGTTGTCCTAACAGGGTTTTTGTGGATAAGGTCCCGTTGGGGTAGATATAGAAGTAATTAGGGATAATGAAGGAGCTTGATCAGTACATTAAGACATCTGTGAATCATTAGGGAGCCTTTGAACCCTGCAACAGAGCGAGATATTTTATGCTAGTTGTTTTAAAATAGGGATGGATCCATTCGCTTCACTGATATGTAGATAAAATATGCAATGTATTATTAGCAAGTTCTGAATTAAATGATTAATTAAATTAGTATGTACTTAGACATAACTCTGTGTGTGTTATGGGAAGAGTGAGAAAAATGGATAATAGACAAATGCTTACAGGAATGTCACTCCTTTATTGCATAGTCACATGTTGATAGTTCACACTATATTTGGTCGTCATCCAATCAGTCAGAAATTAAAACACCAGTATGACACCTATGGAATAACAAACAGTCATACTATGCCCAGTAGTAGTAGTAGTATGATTCCATTCATGACTCCCAGGACCCAAAAACCCTAGAATAAGTGTGTAGAAATAGAATTTTTTATCTAGTCAAGGATAGTCCATTGGAAAATTTCTCCAAGTTTTAGTGGGAGCTTTATGGAATATTCTGAACAGGGAATGGGAAACTGGTGCTGGAGGAAGAAAACCGAAACTCTCCACAACTGATGTTAAATATCTCAGGATATTTTTTACGAAATAGACAACAATAGGCAGACACTGCAAAAGACCTAGCTGTAGATACAGATGTGGAATGTTATCTTAAGAACAGTAAAATACAGAGCAACATGAAATGGTCTCAATGGGCGAAAAGCAACTTTGAGAAGACAAAATATAGCAAAAGTTTGCAATGGCATGAGAAACGCCAGAGACGTGTGCCCTTTACAGAGGAATCCGAGTTCGAATTGTTCAACACAATCAACTACAGTCTGTTTGACGACAAAGAAGAGAACAGTATCGTAATCAGCGCATAACGCCTACAGTGAAGCATTGTGCGGGATCAGTTCAGGTTTAGGGCCGAATATCAGTCAACGGTGTCAGTTATGTACATAAAACTGATGGCACCCTGACTGCTGACAAATACAGGGTAATTCTGATACATCATGTGTTACGTATTAGAATTTCGAATAGTCTGACGCCGAGTTAACTGATAATTTAAATTTAGTACTTAAATTATACTTTGGATTTAGTATTTAAATATATACCAATATATAGTCAGTTTATGATATTTGCCAACAAAATTGATACACACTGTTTTCGTTTTTAACACAAATACGTTTTAGTATACACACAACAGTACAACTTATAATAACAATTATTACAAATAGTTACTACAAACAATTTTTATAAACAAAATTTTCACCAACTTACGAACAATATAAAGTCTTCTTTCTAGTTTGGAACTTCTTCGCTATCTTATCGAGGGTTCACGATGAACAAGTTGATTACGAGTTTACCGAGATATATTTCACTTAACGGGAAGCTAGTAGCTTTGTCTCTCACTGATCACACGCCGATTTTTCCACCGTTGAAGTTAGGTTATTTGTAACGTTCGCAATCTATAAATATTCCTGGTCAGATATCTTAAGTTTTTAGATTGATAAGCGTTATAAAAATCACAGTTATAGCTTTCGAAGTTTTATAGCACACTGATTATAGCGAACTAATAATAAACACTCTCTTGGCGCGTCGCGTTGGTTCTATTTATAGGCTTGGGAACGTTTTATAGAGAATTTAGTCTTATGTAACAATACTGGTTAGAGCGTTTACGTATATAGATATATTTTTGATTCTTACTCTCGAGAATCTTCCACAACTTTGGGGAATAGGCGGGAGTTTCGCAATACCTATCTAACAGTATAAGCTATGTATATTTCTGAATTTAAATGTAATCTAAACAAACGTCGGTACTAATATAAATATATAATAACAAATTCGTTACATTGCATAACGATTTAATAAATCAGCGAGTCGTTTTTTTGTGAAAATTCACAACATAAACGATAGACATTTGCTAAATAGAGATTCTCTTCATTGCTGTACAAATCACCTTAACAGAAAATTATATAGTACATGAAAATACATCGGCACAAATGTTATAAACCCTTATGATATGGATAATCTTCAAACCATATTTTCATAATGAAAAATTACAGTTTAACAGCGTTATGTTTTGTTTTTCTTTTCGTTCTTCCTTTGTCTCTTTCTTTTTCTTTAATTCTCTTTTCCTGTCTTTTTCTTTCTGTCTTTTCTTTCTCTTTGTCTCTTCTTTCTGCCTGTCTTTTTCTTTCTCTTTGTCTCTTCTTTCTGTCTGTCTTTTTCTTTCATTCTTGCCCCCCAGTGGCACAGCGAAATGTCTGCAGACTTAAAATGCTAGAAACCGGGTTTCGATACTCGTGGTGGGCAGAGCACAGATAGCCCATTGTGTAGCTTTGTGCTTAACTTCAAACCACCACAACAATAACTTTAAAATCATAAATAATATTCAATGTTAAACTGGTTTTTGTCTAATTCTTTTTGTCTGTCTTTTTCTCTCTTTCTTTGTCTCTTTCTTTCTTTGTCTTTCTCTCTTTCTGTTTTTCTTTTCTTTCTTTCTTGTCTCTTTCTTTCTTTCTCTCTTTCTGTTTTTCTTTTCTTTCTATCTTTCTTTCTTTTTTCCTTTCTTTCTATCTTTCTTTTTCTTTTCCTTTCTTTCTATCTTTCTTTTTCTTTTCCTTTCTTTCTATCTTTCTTTTTCTTTTCCTTTCTTTCTATCTTTCTTTTTCTTTTC
>NW_013666966.1:264256-277851 GCF_000517525.1 Limulus polyphemus
ATATATATATATATAGTGAAGTGGTCTGCAGATCTTTTTCCTGTTCAGTGATCAGTTTACTTTTAGTAAATGGAACTTCACTAGGTGAATCAGATCCTTCACGTCTATCGTTGTCTCTCACCGAGGTATTGTCAGTAGGATGATCATTCACAAGATCCCTATCGGATCCAAAAAATGTCTGAGACACATCTATAGTATCCTCCTCTGAATCCATGTCTATCATTTCATTTTGGCTTAATTTCTTAGCCTGAGCTTGAGTCACAGCAAACTAAGGAAACACATCGGAATTCTCCTCAACTATAACATCATCCTTAGATCAAACAGTGATCGGCTCGTTAGCCATTATAGGTTTGGCAACAACTTTTCCCACAGCCAAATCGTTTCCCAACAACAATCATACACCCTTAATCGGCAGAGTAGGTCTTACTACAACCACAACTGGTCCCGAAAATAAATATTATGAAGAGGAACAATAACAAACCATCCTCAATACCCTGAGCAATAATAGACTCACCAGTGGCAGAATTCGAATCTAAAGGCAATACACCTTCTAACAAAAATGATTGAGTCACCCCAATATCACGTAGAATACGTATAGGTATGGGATTGCCAGTGTGATTTGTCAAAGACACAGAACCAACAAAAGATCTAAATTCCTCCCTGATTACATTAGCCTTTATATCAGCGGCCAATTCAACAACAGTGAGTGTTTAAGTGAAACTACGTCCATATTTGGACACAAACGCACTGGGTGTTGCCTCCTTTTCTTTCTTCTTTTTTCAAACACCAACAATCGGACATAACATGACCAGGTTTTTTTACAAAAATGGCAGACAGGTCTTGATTGTTTTAAATAAGTTTTATCCTGACTGTCAAAAGATTTCGAACTAGAGGAGCTGGATTTTTTACAAGAATCCTCAACTTTAGTGGATTGAACAGATACAGTAAGTAAGTTTTGAGGTCGTCACGTGCACAACGTTTAAGTTCCTCAATTAGTCGTTTCGAGACGTTTATTTTCTCTTTCAGCTTCAATACGAGCTTGTTCTTTCTCGGCTTCAATTTGAGCTTGTTCTTTGTTGGCTTCAATTCGAGCCTGTTGTTTCTCTTTCTCGGCTTTGATTCGAGAATGTTCTTTCTCGGCTTCAATAGGAGCTTGTTCTTTCTCGGCTTCAATAGGAGCTTGTTCTTTCTCGGCTTCAATTCGAGCTCGTTATTTCTTGGCTTAAATACCAGCTTGTTAGAGCTGAAGTTTTTTTGAGTTTTAGCTAGATCTCTAATTTATCTTTATCACTCAACCCCTATTAACTAGTAGGGACACTAGAATATTCTTATAATGCTTCCTCAGGCAACAAATCATCATTTACTAGTATTTCGATAATACGCTTTTTTAGTTCATTTTTTCTCATTGATCTCTTAACTTCTAGTTCTAAACTTTTGGCAATTTCGAGCAATTAATTTTTGTTATATTTTTCTAGTTGTTCTAGGGAGGGTGATACAAGAAAATCTTGATAATCAGACATGATCAAATCTTATTGGGACTGATAAATATAGATTCAATTGTGATTTAAATTTTAATTTAGATCGAATTTTGTCTCTGATTCAAATCTCGGATATAGGCCTCCAATTTTTTAATATTACGTATTAGAATTTCGAATAGTCTGACGCCGAGTTAACTGATAATTTAAATTTAGTAGTTAAATCATACTTTGGATTTAGTATTTAAATATATGCCAATATATAATCAGCTTATGATATTTGCCTACAAGATTGATACACATCGTTTTCGTTTTTAACACAAATACGTTTTAATATACACACAACAGTACAATTTACAAAACAATTATTACAAGTAGTTACTACAAAAAATGATTTAGAAACAAAAGTTTCACCAACTTACAAACAATATAAAGTCTTATTTGTAGTTTGGAACTTCCTTGATATATTATCGAGGGTTCACGATGAGCAAGTTGATTACGAGTTGACGGAGATATATTTCACTTAACGGGAAGTTAGCTAGTTTTGTCTCTCACTGATCACACACCGATTTTTTCACCGTTGAAGTTAGGTGTTTTGTAACATTTGAAATTTATAAATATTCCTGGTCAGATATCTTAAGTTCTCCAATTGATAAGCGTTATAAAAATCACAGTTATAGCTTTCGAAGTTTTATAGCATACTGATTATAGCGTACTAATAATATATACTCTCTTGGCGCGTTAGTTCTGTTTATAGCCGTGGGAACGTTTTCTAGAAAATTCAGTCTTACGTAACAATACTGGTCAAAGCGTTTACGTTATAGATATATTGTTGATTCTTACTCTCGAGAATCTTCTACAACTTTGGAAAATAGGCGAGAGTTTGGCAATACCTATCTAACAGTATAAACTATGTGTGTTTCTGAATATAAACTTAATCTAAACAACGTTCATATTAAAATAAATACATAATAACAAATTCGTTACACATGTCATTCTCTCAAGAAGACGACTTGTTCATTGAATGGGGATTTATCTTTAAGCAACAAAATGATATCTTGACAGCAAGAAGACGATGGAATTCTCACAACCACAACTTAGCCTGTATAAAATCCTGATATGAACATTCTTGAGGATGTATGGATTTTTATTATTATTATGGACTTGTGTAAAAACTGAAAAGGCAAAGGCAACCAAACAACTTGACTGAATTGCTTGGAGCAATATAGAACATTTGGATAATATTCTATAATCCTACATTGATAAACCGTATGGCAGCATGAAAATAAGGTGTAATGGTCTATGTAAAACAAAGAGCTTACATATAAAGTACTAATGCATTCTACCGCTTATTCGCTTTTGGGGGGGGGGGCATTTTCTGTGTTTAGTATCATTAATAAATTCACCATGCAGTTGTCATTACTTGTTTGTGACCCTTCCATGTGTATCACTTGTGTGTTTCTATAATTATTCCTTTTTTTTTCGGTTATCATAAACTTGTTCTTTGAGTCCCAAGGCCTCTTATGACCATTGGGGCACTTATTGTTGGGGCATTATCGATGACTCTTGGGCGGATTTACGGATTTACTCTTCAGGTAGCCGTCTCTAATTTAACGGTAAAAACTTGTCAACACCATCCACCACCAAATTTTGGGCTACTCTTGTTCCAAAGAATAATGGGATGGTTATCTTCCCTATTAAAATGGTAACAATGTGTGTGTGTGTGGGGGGGGGGGGGTATTTTCTGTTTAAATAGTTTGCTCAGTGCCTGTTAGCGTAAGCTTAAATGGATAATCTCTGTATTAATTTTGGTTACTTTCATTGATTACCACACACATATATATATATAACTACACTAGATACTTATATTCAGTCGTTTGATGATTTATACTGTATTTTTCATAAATGATTTTTCCTCTTTCAGTGTCTTCCGCTAAAATCCGGGGTCCAATTACCCGCGATGGACACAGCAGATAGCTTAATGTGGCTTTGTTCTGAAACAAACAAACAAACCTCTTTCAATAAAAACACACCGAATTTACCTTTTACGCTATACAATATTGTAAATACGTAACATAACGGTATAATAGTATGTGGCGCTCTTAATATAAAGCTAAATTAACCTCCGTGTATTAGTTGTTTAGCCATAAAACTGTAAAATACTCGTGAGTCTAATGAAATAATGTTGATTAGTTTTCATCATTATTTTAGCAGCGTTTTTGCAATTGTTTTTTCTATTTTAGTGTAATATCGTTATTTTTATTATTTTTGCATAGTTGTCATCCTTGGCCTGTTATGTAAATTTAAGCATTTATTACAAGTTATTCACCTACTAAGTCATCTGTACGTTGTGATTGTGTTGAGGTGTCTGTTTCGTAGGTTTGCTATTTGTCTGTGTTTTTTATACCATGAATAATATTTGACAGTTCTTTACAAACATGATAAACCATCATAAAGTCTCGAAATGAATACATTTTGATGACTGTATCTCGTGTCAGTATCACGTATGATTTAACCTGTCTGTTTTAGCTTGATTATTTGGCATATTTGATCAATTAGTTTGGAAAGAGATACAAAAAATAAGTGTAAGACTATTGGATTATGCACTTATAGTTTCCAGGCTACGTTAAATTAGTGTATCCTATGGAATCAACAATTAACTGAAAAGTATATATGATATTCGCTCGTACCTATTGTTACAAATGTTGGAAAAACGTGTAAAACGTCGAATAATAATTTTTACGTCAATATTGATAAACACTGCGTTTTTAAAGGGGAATGCCACCGTGGGTTTGTGTATATTCTCTTGCTCTATTTATTTATTCTGAATAACTATAATTTAAGAATTCTCTAAGTAGTTAGAGTATACTTTGACAGATAGTTTAGGCAGACTATCCATATTGAGTCGACTGTAAAATGGACGGCAACTACCTATTAGAGAAACACTTGTAGAAATATATTGGTGACTATACAATGTACTTCTGCAGCTAAAGTGTAGAGGTCTTCCGTCTTCAGGGCAGTTCGTGCAAGCTACTGCAGGCCTTATAAACAACCAATCAAAGCACGTCCATCTCAGTTCATTTGAAGACAAAAAGCAGAAGACTTTCGCACAGTCGTCCTCTACACTTGAGTTGCATGAGTAGATTGTAGAGTCACCAGTATATTTCTATGAATGTTTCTCTAATAGCCAGTTGCTGCCCATTTCACAGCCAACTCAACACTAGTTAGAGTATAATCAGGGGTTCAGTCATAGTTTATCCCTTATAGTTAAGCCCAACTATTTTCTTATTTCTACATTTTTAATTGGTGACAAAATGTTACCTTATGTTTGTTCGTCAACTTAATTAGGAATTGAGCTTACATTGTTTGCTAGAGGTGATGGACTACGCCATACAGTTATCAAGCAACCACTAAGGAAACGGATTAGTTACGGTGTATACATGTACAGTTTAAGATTTAAGCAGATAATATCTTTAGAAATAATTTTCATTGTAAAGATATAAAGACGTATTTATTAATTAATTCTTTCAATGCCACATTTATAGATAAACAATTTTCCTGGTGTCAGGTATATTTTTAGATAAATAATAAAAACACAAATATACATGTTTTAATATTCTATTAGTTTTGTAAAACTGGTAAATTTGGGGAAGTTTGAAAGAGAATACCCCTTCTTCCTGATGATACAAATTCAAATTTCCAATGGCAGGACTTAAAACTCTAGAGGAAAACATATATGTGTCCATGGCAGTGAAAAATTAAGCATATAATATGAATGGGATACAACTGAAACAATTTATTCCGCTATTACTAGTTGCTTCTGTTACAAGTACAGTATTGCTGCTTATTGGTTGAAAAATTTGCCTTTTGGGTTATACAAGTATCCCACATCTGAGATATTGTTACGACAGCGGAAGTCGCGTGACGCTAGGAGCATGCCGCTGGAGTTTCTAGAATTATCGAGGAACCCAGCAAATCTCCGAGTATTTGCTAGACGGTATTTGGTATATATGCCTGACAAAGAAAGCCAGCAATATAGGCAGATAGATCGAAAAGATAGATAGATAATTGAGTCAAGCGAACAGTAAAGTAAGTAAAGTGTGTGAATCACTGTGATTTATAGCATGCGTTATAAAGGTTGTTAAGTTTAAAGTGACTGTGGAAATTCTATTACAAAGTAGTATCGAGAAAGAATAAACTAGTTTTAATTAAGAAAGGACTTGTATCGCTGAATTTCTTCGGAAAGAATTTATACCAGAAATTAACAAAGAAACAGATACGTAACATTATTATAAGAAAAATGTGTTTTGATGACCGTATATTTCCTACGATTTTCTGGTTTAAAAATGTACTATTTTATATATTATAATTGTTGTGATTCCAAGATCTGTTCGCTTTGGATATTTTAATGCATTTGTTTATGACGTTATTTTAAAAAAGCACATTATTTTATTCTACAGATGACGCTAGCGTGATCCACATTCTCTATATGTCAAAGTAATGAACATAAAATAGAGTAATTTCTGGCTGAAAGGCATTGCTTAATTTTCTACCCAACAGTTGCAGGTTTGACATTAATTAGTTACTTTAATGGGCCTGAGCGGAGTATACGAAACCTAAATGTTTTTTATTCAAATAAGACGACAAAGAACTTCAAAGAAATTATTTTATTTGACTTGACGCTCAAAGACTCAAAGAAAGCGTATGCCAAAACATCGGGTAAAATAAAAATAATTTCTCTGAAACTTTTGTCGTTTACATCCTTCAATTGGCACTGACAACTTTAAAAAATAATAATAAAATAATTTATTTTGTACGTTATCTAAAAATTAATAAGTCGGAAAGGCATTCTCAAAAAGATTAGACCCTTGTCACAAAAGCAATTTCAAAGAATTCAAATATAAATAATTGCTATCCGTTTTGAAATTTATACAGATTGGTTTCAAGTTTCCGCTTGCTATTTTAGAAAAATAAACAAGTTCATTTAAATTTTCAGCTATGATCACTAAAATCTATGAAAATGGAATACTGAGCCATGGCAACACCACTTAGCAATAGAAATTAACAAATTAGGATTACTTACTCGGTTTTAACTCTTTTCAGTTTCACATACAAATAAACCTCGACAATTTGAAAACATTTAGCTATTACTAGGAGGTACAGAGACGTACACAGACATTTTAGTCTCTTCTTTATGTGAGAAAATTGTTCATTATTACTTTGTTTAACGTTTTTATATAGTATTACAATAGTACTGTCAAGCATGGGTGGGTGGTCTTCTCATCCATCAACTACAAGTACACAGACGTCGTCTAGTTAAGACGCCGATAGTTACTATGACAACGAACGTTTATGGCCTTCGGATCCGATATTTCAGATGTAGGTAATTTTGTTGTCACAGCTGTAAATTTCTCATAAGTACCTGTGGCACTCTTTTCAACGATTGTTATAGACATCAGACCTACATACAGCATCATAGAAAACTATAAAAGTGCATCACCAACCTCGGGACCAGCAAATATGCTTGATTGAAAAACCTGCAAATATATTAACAGTATCACACCTTCCTACCTGCAAAAGTAAGCTTTACATCATAAAAAAGTATGAAAAGATTGGTCATAAACGAAAGTATTGTATATTTATATTTATGGATGATAAAATACAATTATCTGTAATTTGAAAGAGTTGAGCGTGTTTTACGATGAACAGATAGATTAATGGATAATGTGATATTTTGTTATTTCACTAATGGTGACATATTGGCACTTATTTTTATATCAGTTTATTCGAAGAGAATACAGATAGTCCTGCAGATAATAGTATAATAGAAGTCATGACCGAAATATTTAAAAGTTATGAACTAAGAGGAAGACTGGCGCTGATGAGCATAAAACGAATGTACCGATAATGCTAATGTTTGTTTGTTTTTTGTAGTTATGCACAAAGCTACACAATGGGCTATCTGTGCTCTGCCCACCACGGGTATCGAAACCAGTTTTCTAGCGTTGTAAGTCCGCAGACATACCGCTGTGCCACTGGGGGCAATAATGCTAATAATCATATTAAGGTTGTGATTCTAAAATATTGAAATATGCATAATGATTTTCATTATTCTGCGGATTATAATGGGTATATAAATGACGAGATCATACGGAATTTGATTTAATTCGAGATACTAATGTTAATAGTCACTTAAGAACAATTAAAGATTTAATCAAAAAAAAAAAGATCATTGAATTTCATTATTGTTGATGTTTTTATATACTATGTAGCATCTCAATTTGTTTATTTTCTCTCTCCCTACCAATTCAATGAGTTGTCTTAGTCACTGATATTGCTGCTTTTCATAAGGTTAATTTTATGCATTTTATATAACTTCATCGTGGAAAACTCCACGTATGTGGCCGATGAATAACGAAGGACAAAGCTAACTAGCTTCCCGTTAAGCGAATCGTACCTACATCAACTCGTAATTAACTTAGTGAAATAAGACAAGTAGCAGATAACAACCAATTTGATGGATAGACTGAGTAACATAATACACATAGAAATATTCTTTCGTAAATGTTATGAAATAAGGAACTGTTAAAGTGTCATTGGTGAAATCAGTATTATTGAAACAAAAGTTCGGTATTTATATGTGATATGAAAAATGCAATTTATCGTTTTTCAGAAAATATAATCATGATCTGTAAGATATCAAGAGCCGAAGCATGACAACTCAACACAGTCTATAATAATGATTTATTACTTATTTGCATCAAGAATTGTATTCAAGAAATGATTATGCGTCTTGACTATAGGTTAATATATCACATTTTCGCGAGATAATCACTCGAGAAAGCAAAACCAACTAATGATTTTCTATGTTTCGTGTTTCTCTGACCTAGAAAGCTAAGTAGAAAATCAGCCCAACTGATGTTTCTCTATGTTCTCTGGTTGTCTGATATAGAAATCTAGGTGGAATCATGAACAAAGAGGCATAAATGTATAGACGGAAATATTTCTAGTGTAGAGTTGTATTAATACAAGAACTTATATATGTTAAGCAAATTGTTCACAAGTTTTTATCCTGAAACGCTTTTTGCTTCTATATATATATTGTCGGACACAAGTCAAGTACTGAATTAGCAAATGTCTTGATTGTCTTTCTACTGTGACGGATTTACTATTATATATTAAATTAATTTAATTGTTTAAATTAATTTATATTTAGAAATGTACATAACTTATTCTGTTAAACCTCTGTTGCGAAACTCCGGCCTATTCTCTAAAGTTGTAGAAGATTCTCCAAGTTTTCCGATTGGTAAGCGTTATAACAATCACAGTTATAGCTTCTGAAGTTTATAGTACACTGACTATACCGAACTAATATTAGATACTCTCTTTGGCGCGTCGCGTTGGTTATATTTATAGCCGTGGGAAGGTTTCTAGAAAATTCAAATTACGTAACAATACAATTTAAGTGTTTACGTACACACATATATTGTTGATTTTTACTCTCGGTTCCTGGTCAAATATCTGTTTAAAAAGTTCGAACATTACAAATCATTTAACTTCAGTGGATTCACATCGGACATTAGTATTTTTACGAAAATAATAACTAACTTCAACCGTGGAAAACTCGGCGTGTGTGGCTGGTGAATAACGAAGCACAAAACTAGCTAGCTCCCTATTAAGTGAATACCTACGTCAACTTGTAATTAACTCGCTCATCGTGAACTTTCGATAAGATATCGAAGAATTTCCAGATTAGAAAGAAGACTTTATATTGTTCTTAAGTTTGTGAAACTTTTGTTTATAAATCATTGTTTGTAATAACTGTTATTGTGAATTGTATTGTTGTGTGTATATTAAAACGATGTGTATCAATCTTGTTGGCAAATATCATAAAGCTAAATCCAAAATATAATTTAACTACTAAATTTAAATTTATCAGTTAACTCAATCTCAGGCTATTCGAAATTCTAATACGTAATAGATTACATAATGCTTTTGATGGTGTAACAAACAAAAGAGAATAAAAATGTATACATTTAGTTTAGTACTCTCTGATATTAGAAGTTTCTTGGTTTATCCATCAACACTTTCGAATGTAATACCTTACTTTAGCCAAGTTGAATTTCTATGATTGGGGTTTCCTTTAAGGAAAACTTATTTGGTTTTTAGGAATTAGAAAATAATAATGATGCATCTAAATGAAAAATGATTAGTTTATGAGTTTATTCTTACCACACCAAATATTCGGCTTAAGGTAAGTAAAATCGTCTGGAGACCAGATGTTAAAATATGTTATCTTTACATTCTTTAAAACGGATAAAAAAAGTTTGTGGCAGATACAGGTAAAAATCCACTAAAAAGTCAGATCTATGTAAGTAACTTAATTTATTCATATCCATATCAAACAATTTGATTAAGTTAGATAAAGCATTAAGCAACTAGCAACTTTTAGTATCTCAGAATGATTATGCTAAATTTAGTTAAAACAGTTAAAATCCACAAGCTTTCACTAAATAAAAAGTTTCCCACCATCGTAGGTATTGAAATCTTATTTTTGACGTTCTAATTCCTCATACTTACCACTGAGTCACCGGATGATATTCACTTCGCCAGTTCTGGTGTAGAATCCTTATTATCTGTATCTTACATAATGGAAGTATGATGAATCATTTTATTTCATTTCACTATAAATGATCGATATGGATTCTAGATAAACTCTTGATTTAGACAATTTATTTAAGTTGAACCAACGGACTAATGGGTACTCTTTAGAATTTTAAACCCTGTACTGCTTTAGTTAGATTAATGATTATGAAATGTTGAGCAATAAACCTATTACATTCATTTAAGTTGACAGATGTTATTTTAACCTTGAAATGTTCCAGACTAATATAAATTATTTCATTTTCAACACTCAGGCAGTCATATTTTGTGAGTTGATTCGCCAATAACGTTTTCTGATATTCTCTTTTCTTTTTCTTTTTTTAAATGCTGAATATGGATTTAAACTTCTTGTGATACATGTTATTTAAATTTCCCACTAGCGTTGACGAATTCACACTATTTTCCAGGTTATGAGAGAGTAAACCCATACCCCCCATCCAAAATTCCACACAAAATAAAGTCGTGGCCACGCATGTTGTGCAATACAAAATCTTGTTCCTCAGCTTCATAAAGTCGTTTTCTTCGCGGTTTTCGCCACTCTGTCTATAGAGATGGATGAGGAAGGCTCAACGAAGCCGACTTTCCAATGTAAGGTAGCTAAAAGCCTAAAGATGAACGATTTACTATTTTGTGCAAGGTCAGTTAGGTCAATCCCCTTAAACTCCACATCTTCGTGCACGAATGCTACTGAAAGGTGATTTATTTTAATAGTAAAGGGCGGTTTGTATGAGGATAACAGATTTATCGGAGTACATTTTATTTGTTCTAGCTTGAGTATCAGAAATTGTGACACCCCTCTGTATCCCCATCCTATTCCCTGAATTCGGTTTCATCAACTCGCACTCTGAGTGTTAAATTATGGAGGTATGCAGGAATAACCACTCTCTGTATGATTCACAGTTTAATGATTAAAATAGTCCTGACTTTCACCATTTCGTAACTAATTTATAATATATCTTTACTGAGATATGTTTAGGTACTTAGATAATATTTCTAAACAACCATGAATTTCACCATTCTATAACTAAGTCCTCCGGTGGGACAGCGGCAAGTTTTCGGATTTATAACGCTAAAATAAGCGGTTCAATTCCTCTCGGTGGACACAGCAGATAACCCGATGTAGCTTTGCTATAAAAAAAACACACACACACTCCATAGCTAATTTATAATATATATTTTTTGAGATATGTTTAGATATTTAGGAAATATTTCTAAGTTTTCGTGCAGATGTTCTGCATGTAGTTTCATATTTTTGTTAACTTTGCGAATGTCTAGAGATCGTAAACATTTATTCAGGTAAAGGTTGCATAGCCAATGGCTTTTAAATACAAATGACATAAGACTGTGCCTGAAGAGACAAATTCATTTAATAGTGGCTGGGACTCTACTATCTCTACTTGTACCGTAAAAAGAATATCGGAAAAACAATTCATGTAATAGCTAACAACAGTCCCAAAACATGCCGAAATCACGGATTCAGTGGTGCTTAGAGGACAAATTTGGACAATAAAAAGACAGGAACCTTATGAGCAAGCTTGATGAATTGAATGTAGCCTTCTCCATACTGACTGCATAAAAAATATGGAGAAAGTCTCATTACTCAACATCTATACAAAAATGTCGGTGTTGGTATGATGGTGTGGGGAATGATTTCCGGGTAAGAGTTAGGTCTTCTGATTTCGTTAGAAGGACAGAAACACGCATAATGGACGTGAACGTTGTTGCCGACAATTTCCACTCTGATGGACAAAGCCTCTTTCAAGGCAATGATGCAATAATCCGCCATACTTTATTGTCTGAAAGTATGATCAAGGATTCCATTCACCTTTTTTATTTTTTGCTAACACTATCGTAAAATCCCAATTCGGACGGATAAGAAAGTTACATTCGCCATCATAATTGTTTGATAACACCCATGAAAAATATATTGTCTAATTAAGAGTAATATGGAAAAACTTTAAATAGGATTTTGTATTTAAAAAATGTGAAAAGAATTAATCTAAGAGTTGAAAATACTTGACAACAAGAAGTATCAGCCTGAATATCTGAGAGTTTTCTATTGTAAAATAGAGAAATTCACCACATTGTAAAATTAATACGTCATATAATCATTTGTTGTTACAGTTTTCAGGATTTTCAGAATGGATAAGTAACGGTTTGGATCCTTAAAAATATAAGAGACTAATGGTGTTTTTGCCCAAAATTATTTTAGATTTATGTATTTACTTGTAATTATTTCGTGATGTGTATCTTGTTAATTATAGATTTACAAACTATTATGATATATATGCTTCTGTATCTCGAAGAAGCGTAAGTAAACGCATTTTTTAAGTTACAGTGTTCATGCGCATGTCCGACAGCGCGGTCATGACGCAGGATTGCCGATGAACGCTTGCTGATAAACCGTATTTCGCAATAATGGTTAGCTTTGCGAGTCATTTTGCCATCAGACTACGATGAGAGATGAGGTTACATTGTTGACAGTGATGAGCCACGCTTCGCAAGCAGCGCCCTTCAAACTCAATAGTTTTCGCTTGTCTAAAGAGGCGAATCAACAGTTCGAGCTCCTGAGCTCAAAGTGATTGGACAATAAATAGCACGTGCGTGTTTGCTGCAAACACGTGTTAATTTAGCGTGGTGTAACTACCAGAAGTTTCTCATCTTCCTGGGAGCGATCAAGAAAATCACAGATGGCAAGGTCGACCTGGAAAGAAGTTTATATATTAGGACTTTGTGTATGTTTCACGTGTTCGCAAGGTGGGTGAAATTTCAAAATTTGAATTAATTAACACAAAAATATCAGATATTTTCTATCGAATATAAGTACAACATGCATATACAGCTAGCATACATGTTAAAACTTAAATTTTCTCTTAAATATTTATGAGATAAATAACACCATAAAAGTTTTATTTCGGTTATGTATTGGAAATATCAACATTATTATTACCCAATGAAATATTTTTTTCCGGTTTTTTGCTGGTTGGGTTTAATTTTATTTTCATTAGTTAATTTTTCTTTCAGTCTATAATACTAAATGTATTTCCGTGTTTCATATTTAATTAATGGGTACAGGATGTTTCAAGCCAACTAAAGTTGTATGTTTATCTTACAGAGGACGTATTTAAAGATGCATTATTTAATTCACTGTTCTTAGAATATAGAAAAATTATGACTTCCGTTACTCTCTACCAGAAGTTCAAATAAACTATGAAGAAACTACTCAGGACGATGTTTGATTACAGCATGACTGTAAAGAAAACCATACATTTAAAATTATCATTTCATAAAATCTACTTGTCCTAGAGTAACAAAAGTTCACCAGAGTCACATTGAAAATCATACTTTTTTTTTATTATTGAAAAACGTTTGGTCTTAGTACAGGGTGTTTGAAAACTATACTACACTGAACATCTAAGTTGCATTGTTTTTATTGTTATTTCCCTTCCGCGCCCC
>NW_013666966.1:278795-280458 GCF_000517525.1 Limulus polyphemus
TGTTAAACCTCTGTTGCGAAACTCCGGCCTATTCTCTAAAGTTGTAGAAGATTCTCAAGAGTAAGAATCAACAGTATATGTGTGTGTACGTAAACGCTAGTGTTAGCGTCAGTATTCTTAGGTAAAACTGAAATTTCGAGAAACTCTCCACACGTCTATAAATATAGCCAACGCGACGCGCCAAAACAAACAGTATCTATTAGGTCATCAAGAAATTAATGTCACTTTTCTAGATGAAAAATACCTGAACAACATATATATCAAAACAAAACATTTATTAAATGAAATATTCTCCATTCTTATCGATGATGCTTTTCCATCTTACACTCAGGTTGTTAATGCCCCGATTAAATAAATCATTTGTTTTGCAGCAAAAAACGTGTCAATGTCCTCTTTAACACCTTCCTTATTTGCATACGTTTTATTATTATTATTGTTTGTATTATTATTATTGTATTAATGTTTGTGTATTAAAATTATTTTTGTATTAAAAAAAAAGAAAACTGTGTGTATCAATCTTGTTGGCAAATATCATTAATTGGATTTATTTATTTAACTACTAAATTTAAATTATCACTTAGCTTGGTTTCAGACCATTCGAAATTGTAATATAACACCACCAAGAACTGTTTTATATGTGGACACTTTCATGCTCACTTAGTCTAACTACAAACCAGTTACTAAAACGAGGCTATTCGCACGTTCGCCAGACAGGATAAGGCCACATATGTGATAATCAATGTGTGTCAAAAACAAATAAACTATCTCTTCGAAACATATCCATTGAATTGGGTGTGAATCCGTTATTCAGCTACTAGAAATAGTGCTATTAACACATCTATTGATTCATGTATGAAATATAATAGTTGTTATTTCCACTACTTAGCTACCAGAAATTCATCTCCTCTAAAACGTAGGTTCGTATGTGTGATGTGCGCAGGTTTTCAGAGTCGTTGAACTCAAATCTGGCATCAACTTTTATGTTTCTGACCTCCTTCAAGATCTCGAGGATGTCATGTTTGAAACTATGTGCATACCGCCATTCACATGTTAGCGAGAGCAATTGTGTCATACGTGCTCAGGTACCTTAGCTGGGTGTCCAAACGGGGTTGTGGCGAGTGAGGGAAGCTGAAGAAGGAACTGAAGATAATGGATGAACTTGATCGGCTTGTAAGGGTCTTAGAACCTCGCATCAGAGCACCGAGTATTTTATGCTAGTTACAAGAATCTGTGTACATATTCTCTGAATAAGGTTATCTAATATAAGCAAAAAATGTATTTTTATTCAAGTTAGGAGCAATCGGCTTAAAAATTAAGAAAACAAATAGCGAAATGCATATGTTTTTTTTATTTAGGATATTATCAATCAGATGAGACAAAAACTGAACTCGTGCAGTAACGTTATTTATTCCACACAACCTTTGATGCATTCCGAGCTTTAGGTTTGTATGGATAACAGCAACGACTGTTATCGCACTGAAATATTCAATAATATAAATATATTGTTACGTCTCCGTTTGTTAATTGATTTTCCGTAACTTCGTTCCGACGAAACTTAAGCGACACAAGTTCTTTCTTAATAAAAACTTGTTTATTCTTTCCGAATACAACTCTGCGATACACTTAATCTCAATACTCGCGCTAAAACAACACTGTAACGAAC
>NW_013666966.1:281458-284444 GCF_000517525.1 Limulus polyphemus
GATCAGCGGCCTCTGACCCTTTGACCAGGACGCCGCCCTTGGCTAGTCGTTTGATTGTTGTGATGTGAACTTTCGGCTTGCATCGTTTGATTTCAGCCGCAAGTTGTGGTTCCCTATTATGCTCTCTTATTTACCGTTTGTTTGTTTTGAATTTCGCGCAACGCTACACTGAGGGAAGGCAGCTAGTCATCACCACCCACCGCCAACTCTTGGGCTACTCTTTTACCAACACTGCAGAACTCTGACACGGATTTGCTCGAGCACTCTGGATTGAAAACAAGAACGATTAATTGTATAATTTACCTTTCATTGTTTTCGAACTAAGTGTGACCTACTGAAATCTAAGGTTGTACTTGAAACAGTGCGATTTTTTAAATATGTCTTCTAAGGAACAAAACGAGAGAAAATGTCTTTGTTCCACCAACGAGAGCATTACCACAAGAATAGAAATAAGATTAGAAACAGTAATGCTGAATATGTGAAACAAGCCTCAGCCATTAATACAGCCAAAGAAAAGGCTATCACCCTGGCTGGATGGAAGAAAAGATATAGCAAATATATACAAAAAGTTAGAAAATGTCGAGAGATAGCACTAAGAAAGTTTAAGAGATAGGCCTAGAGCCCAGTCACTCTCGAGACTTAGTATCAAAGAAATGTAAAAAAATAATAATTAAAAAATTAGGAAGTAAGCATGTGAGCACCAAAATGTAAAGGTAGGAATGGATGGGATAGCATTACAACACTTGGTGGTTTTTGACACAGTGCAACCTCGAAGTGGGTGTGGCGATCGTTCCACCCATTCCAATTTCTTTTTCTACTTTAAACTTTGATCCAGTTATAGTCTTGAATTGAGTATCATCAGCAGCTAATCCTTTCTAAACACTCAACAAATTTAAAATTTTCAAAAATTAGCGGTTTTGATTCTAATCTGTTGGCCCACCCCTTACCAGTCAGATAGCTATAATGTCTCCCATAATAAAGTATGACTGTTGTAGCTTTCTCTCTCACACTTTCGACATCAAACACCCCCTTTTTTATGTCATGCATTTTTTAGGATCATATATTTGGTTGCTGAAGCAAAGTTTACAACAGAGAAACAGCTATATACACTTTTCATTTAGTTTGAACAATCACCAAGTTACAAAAAACACACGAAGTAGGAAGGTACGGAACGATGGCCACACCCACAAAAACCACCAGGTGTTATAAAACCCCGCCCATTCCTACTTTGTTTCCTTATTTTTTTGGTGCTCCCATTCCTACTTCTTAATTTTCTTATTAAAAATGTTTTTACCCTTGTGATATAAGTATATTGTGTTTCTTTTTTATCCTTTATTTGTGGCTGTGTGAAAAGGTTTAGGTGATCAGTAGGGATAATTTATGGAGGAGTTTTATAGGAAGATACTAAATTGTTTATTTTGATGTATTTTAGATGTATTTAAGGACTTTCAATTTGAATTGATATCTTTTTAAATTAAATATTATTTTAGAATTGCATTTTGCACAAGCATGTAAATAATGGCACATTTGCACTTAACACATATTCTGTTGGTCAAGTTAAAGAAATTGATTATGTCTTTCTTTCTCATTAGCGAGTCTATAACGTAATTAGTATAATTTCTTTTCTAATTAACACATGCAAAAAAAAACAACAAAAAAACAAATATAACTGTGCATTTACTTGGATTTCTATATTAACAATTTTAATCTATAGTTGTTTTATTTCTTCCTCAATAGCTCCTCCACAATTTACTCAGAAACCTCCTGATGTGGTGTACGTGAAGGTAGGCGAATCATTGACTCTTTCCTGTGCTGCAATTGGCACGCCTGAACCAGAAATCACATGGCTCAAGGCAAGGATTTTATACAGATTATAGATAAATTGGCGCTTATTTTATTTGTTTGTTACTTCAGTTACAAATCTTAATCATTGTGAATGAAGCTTCCGTGAAGACTTTAAGCCAAAACGTAGAGCCAATAAGTATTTTGATTTCTATTTTGTGTTACAGTTTAAAGCATGAAACATCAAACTTAACTGAGTTAAAATATACTATACAAGCTCTGTACTACAAATGGCACGCTTGAACCACTAATTTTGTAGCTCAAAGTAAGGATAATAATAATACCTATTTCTTGGTACATCTAAATTTATAAATCTGTGTTAGTAATACGATAAAACAATAGATTTAATTAAAATTTAATTATCTTCTTTCATATATTTTGCTGTACATTATGCATCTATTTCGTACTAATCATATGGATTTTTTATCTTGTATTTAATGGAAATACATTATAAAAACAAATTACCATGTCATATTAATCAACATACGCACCAAATCCCATTCTTGATATCGACATTCTATAAAAATATCTTGTATTCTTAGATATTACACATGCCCCCAGTGGCACAGCGGTATGTCTGTGGACTTACAACGTTAGAATCCGGGTTTCGATACCCGTGGTGGGCAGAGCACAGATAGCCCATTGTGTAGCTTTGTGCTTAATTACAAACAAACAGATATTACACTATAAACACTATTATAAGTATAATCAGGCTTTAGTGTAAGTTCGTCATTTTTTCAAGATTCTGTTCTTCAATCTTTAATTTCTTTTTGATAATTTTCCCTCGTAATTTTCTTCTTTTCTGATATTAGTTATTGGAATTTCTATTTCCTGTTTTCTCATGATACTTCACTTCTTTCTCTACGTAGCTTGTTTTGTTTTTCTTTCTTCCTCTTAATTTAATTTTTCCACTCAATTTCTTTTTCGTTCTTTCATATTTTCAATCAGTTTCTCATTTATCTGTTTTCCTCTTTTTGATTTTATCAGCCTATCACTGCCCTTCTTCAAAATTCAGCACCATCTGTCTCCTCAGTTTTGCTTCTGATTCATATTTTTTCTCAGTTTTATTCTTTGCATGCTGCTTTTATTTATTCGTTTTATCTTCCTTTTCTCTTATTGACGCCTCCCCCCAGTGGCACAGCGG
>NW_013666966.1:284649-292919 GCF_000517525.1 Limulus polyphemus
CTTAATTAAAAATAAAACAAACTTATTGACGGTTCTTTTGTGTTTTTTTTTTCATTTATATGTTTTTCTTACTTTTCGTAATTCCACATTTTAAATTATGAAAATAGTCATTTAATTACATTTTTAATTTCTTCTTATCTTTGAGTTTATTTAACTTTTGGTATTAATACCATTGAATACAAATATGATGTCTCGTCAAAAAACTAGTTTTGAATTACAATGACTTATCAAAACAACTTTTATTTGTTAGAAACTAAAGTCAAAAAACGAAGTTATGTGAAAAATGAGATTCCTCAATAGTTTAATATGCCTATTTGCATCATATTTACTTGTCTGACCGCATATTAATTTTCTTTTTAGTTAAACATTTTGGCATATTCTACTTCTGTAGGATAACCGTGTTTTGAAAGCAAGTGTAACAGTACAGATACTTTCTACAAAACTAAGAATAACGCGGCTTCAAGAAACTGATTTCGGAGATTATTTATGCAAAGCTCGAAACAATGAAGGAAGTATAACTGTGGCATCCAAGGTTATTGGAGCTGGTAAGTTTATACATATATATTTGTTCAAATTATGTACTTTAGAACTTTGGGTTTAGAAGTCAGATGCACAGAAGGAATGACATACAAAAAAAGACGCCGTTTCAGCTATTATTATTGAATTTTGATACCGACACTTTCAAAAAAAGTTGTGCAAATAAGAACATTCTCTGTTATCATAGATAGTTTCAGCTTTAGTTTAGGCTTAATTTTCGTGGTCAAAATCTCTCCAGACTGCAGATCTTAATTGCAAAATTAGGCCTATTAGTTCTATTCCCTCGCCAGAGTTTGGCATTAATACTGTAATATTAAATTTTTTCATATTCTTCATAAAACAGCGTTTTATATCGACATTTCGGTTTTAGCTTCTATTATGTACAGCCAGCTGATGAATTTTGGTATTGTATGAAAGTCCTCCTAAGTAATGACCAGTGGTGCATAAATGAACAGAGTTAGGTACCTGTTCCTTATTGTGTAGTAGAATAAACCTAGATCTGAAGTTTTACTTGTTTTATTTTTTACTAAACGTCTGATTTAAAATCCGTAAGAGAAGTGTGAAAATACATACTGCAGCTTGATGTGATTTTTAATTTTATCACAAAAATTAGGCCTATTATTTCATCGCTTCGCCCCCTTCCGGTATTTCACACCGTAAAATTTAATTTTTGTTTTTATATTGACCTATTTTGTTGTATCAATCACGTAATCTTTTAACATTAATTTGAAGTTTCATGCTTCGAAACAGTTCTGACCTTGCGCGAAATACAATGTTCCTCTAACAACTATAATTTTGTACTTTCTATCTATACATTTCATTAATTCGCCTCTTTTATAAATGATCGCAGAATCATTATTTTCAATTCTAATTACCTTTGAATGCTATTTTCATATGAAAATTACTTTGCTAAAATTCATTAATATAGCCCCCCCCCCCCTAATGAGTTCATACACCGCTTAATCATAGGTAACTGATCGCTTCTGCAACTGGTTCCAATTTATTTTAAAAGTTATGGTAATTACCAGCTTCTTATGTTCTGTTAGCATATTGTACCTTACTGGAATCACTAAACTGGAAATAATATCTAATACATTTTTCTTTACGCAATTCAGTATGTTCGGCATATATCATGGTATAATTCAAAGATGAAGCCTAAAGACTGAAAAAAAAAAGAATAAAAAATGTTTTACTTGCGTCATAAAAGACTGTGTCACTTCCTCTATTATCAATAAAAAACTGTTAATTGTCTAGAAAGCCCAATGGTTTTCGCATCAGAAATCAAGTAGTATGGACAACGGTTTAAGAAACCGTTGTCCATGTGTTCTTAAATGCAGAAGCTGAAATGTAAATCAATAATACTAAAGATTTACCTTGATGAAGAGAAAATTTTAGAATATCTGTATAATGTGTTATATTGTTAGGTTGTCATATTTCTTATTTCCAAAATTTTTATTTAAGTTTTAATACTAATTCACCTACTTGTTTTATTACCCTTAGAACCGTGTATAAGTACTGTTTGTACCATTATAAGTTGTAAAGCACTTGGGAAACGTGCACCTCACGTTATGCTGTCGAATTACATTACCCACGAGTTACTTGGAGCTGCTCACGAGCGTGCCTCGTGAAAAATTACTAATCATTATTTATTTTACCTAATCTAACCTAAAGAGTTTCCCTTTTTGACATTTTAGTTACTTTTATAATAATAAAAAATGCAAATGAAAAACAAGGAATTTACCTGGGCCTTCTTTTTTTCTATTCTTTCTTTTATTTTTGCTGTCGACTATCGATGATACTTAACCCAACTTTTTTATACTAATGGTAGTAGTGCACCAAACAATTTTTATTTAATCAAATAATGCACCAAAAACATAGAATAATAAAATGCAAAAAGCGAACAATGTCCCATAACTATCACAATTTTTGTGCTTTTTAACTATGTGACAAGAGCCCTTAACAAATTTGTGGATGTTTTCAAGAGAAACAAGACAGGGGAGTAGTCTCCCTAAAATAACCTGCAAAACGTTTAAGGTAAGGCACTTAGAGTGCATTAAAAGGGCTTCAAAAAGTAAACCAATTATGGACTGAGAGTGAGAGTTCAATTTTACTCGTAGACTTTTACTCAAAAAAATAGTCAAATTGCACATCGACATAATTATACCTTTAAAACTGCATTATTTATTTAGTTCCTAAGATTTTTGTGTTTTTTTTTCAAAAATTAAAAAAAAGAGTATATAATAATATTTCAAACATATTTGTCCACCATATCCATTACGTTTTTAGGGTCAATGTTTTCAGAATTAGCAGTTTGATATCTGAGAATACTACAAAGTTTGTTAATTAGGTATATTATATAAGAGTATATAATAATATTTCAAACATATTTGTCCACCATATCCATTACGTTTTTAGGGTCAATGTTTTCAGAATTAGCAGTTTGATATCTGAGAATACTACAAAGTTTGTTAATTAGGTTTTTGATAAAAATAGGTAATTTAATTTTCCTAAAATTTATGCTGTTTTTGTTTTGTTATTTATGTCAATGATTTCAACCTCTGAAAAATCAAAGTGATTATGTTTAACACTGTGATCAAATACGTGAGATGAATCAACTAAACCTAGCAGAACGTATGAGAAAGGGGAAAAAAAGAGGTTTTTAAATACATTTACTTGTTTATCCACAAATAAAAAACAGAACACTATAATCAATTATACTTGTCACAAGACATTATATTAGGCTTATCATATATTATTATCACTGCTTCTTCATTTGTTCCCATATGGATTTTCAAGACTTAGAAGTGTATATAATAATAGCATTTCAACAGCACTATATTCGTCATATCCATTGCCGACGACGCGTTACACTCACTCCAGAACTCTTCAGGCCGGCTGACATACAACATACACAGTAATGATCGATATATATATATATATAGGCCATATGTTACAACAACAATTTTTATGGTGTGAACGCCTTTTACAAGCTGGCAAAACATGATTATGATTAATTATACTTGTCGAAAGACATTATGTTAAGCGTGTTGTATTTTTTAACTCCACATTCTTAATCTAGATACTAAGGCACACAGAACAATATCCTTTGGGAAGAAAAAGTTGGGAAACTCTGATTTAAACTAAACTGTGGAGACAGTGGAGCTAGTTTTACAAAAACTTTAGACATTATTCCGTTATTCAGCGTAGCAACCTTATCCACAATTTTAGTTAGTGCTTTGTTTTCAGAATTATCAATTTGATATCTGAGAATACTGTATACTGAGTTAGTTATTCCAATATATTTAAGCTAGATACATACGTATACATAATCGTAACGAAATCTAAACGACACATAGAGGAATTTGTTGTCCTTTTTTTCTTCATAATTGCTACCTGTAGTTCTTATCCTACTTATAGGTGTCACGTGCAGCGGTGCCAACTCGGGGGCAGGGGGGCTAGAAGGGGGAATCTAGTAAGCCTTAAAAATATTCCTACAATTGCGAAATGTCTGGTTTAGCATGCTATGTGTCAGGGAAGCTAATGTAAATATATACACAGTTTACAATGTCGAAATTTAGACTTTTTTGGCTCCTCCATAATCATCAGTTTATGTGGAACACCGAAGCGTGCTACGTCATCAAGACTATTTTGTGTCGAGTTCTAATAATTATTGAGAATCTAGTTTACTTAATCCTTCTACGTTTTGATTATTTTGATAAACTAAATCAATCGTTGACTGTAACACTTATTTAGAGGTGAGTTAATAAACAAGGAAATAATGTCAAAATTAGCACAAAACAGTTTTATCAAGTTTTAGATTTTTTTTTGCCATTGAAGAGAATTCAAAACTATCTTTATTTAAAATTAATATACAGTTATTTTCATTCAAAAAAAGCACTAATAATCCAGCTGATTTGTAGAAACTATTGGTCTGTGAAAGACGCCTGTTTTATGAACCTTTAATATACCATGTAATACATCACAGTGTGAGCCTACAGGTCTTATGTTATCGTAGGTCCTATCGTTAATGAAGCCTTTTTTTTAATCTTTAACGAAAATCTTTCTTATTTTGCTTATCTTTATTTTGTCGGATCCTTTTTCAGTTTCTTAAAGTTACTCGAGTCTCTTAATATGTATCTAAAACCTTAGTAGTATAATTAGTACCGGATTAACGCATAAGCCACCTAGGGTCTCGACCATACAGGTACCCCACCGGCTACCCAAGTAAAAAACTTATGGTTCGTAAAACTATCATAATAGAGGCAAGAGTGAGTTATTATTATTATCATTAATATTCCCAAATATTACCTGGCTCTAGGGCCCAACTAACCCTTAATCCGGTCCTAAGTATAATCTTATACAAGAGTACGATACAATTATCTTTATCCGGTTTTACAATGTCGATATCTTTGTTATTTCTCAAAAGCTGCTTCTTCTCTAGATATATTGTAGGCGGTGTATTTGTGATTATAATAATGAAAATGTTTTAAAGAAAGGTAGAAAAACTTAAGTCTATATCATTTAACCAAATAGGGAACTCTTCTACATTTCTTAAGAATAACATTAATGGTGTAAAAATTTTTAAACCGAACCTTTTGGAGAGAATAGAGAACCTTAAACCTCTGGCTAGAACCTTCTTCACCAAGTCACACAACTGATTATCAGAAAGGTTATAAAACACTTGATTAGGTTCTATGATGAAGGTCTACTCATTACACTAAAAACGTTTTGTGAGCCAATCAAATGTAATTCCCCTACTTTGAAATTATTATTATTTTAATTGGCTAGAACTGAACATTTTAAGAGACTCGCCACGAAATGAACAGGAATACAAAGGATCGTTGGTAAGTGTTTTTCAGAAGAAATATTGAAGGGAAAGCTTTATCCTCCCAATATTTTGCTAAGATGGCACTGCTGGTCACGTGACATGCTGCTTTTTTCTGTCTTTTTTAATTTATCCCACTTTAATTTGTTGTGTTTCAAAAAAATAATATAATACAAAATGGGCTCTATATCATGTACTAAGTAAATGTTACATTTGAAAATCGTAGGAATCCATTACTCTTATAAAATCAAACTCTGTCTGATAAGTGTTTTCAACAATGGCTTTTGTGTTATCTTGTTTAGCAATAAAAGTATAACCTGTTATTGTTGTTAGTATATGTATTGGGAGAGTAAAATGAAATGTCTAGACAGTGAAACTGAAAAAAAAATTAATATTTTCGTTTTGAGTTTACTTGCTAATTAAGTATTATTTTATCACAAATTACAACTTTTACTATAAGGAATATTATTTTTTAAAACAGGTGCGACGTTTCGATCACTGGTGCGATCATTTTCAAGTACAACAGTTTCCTCTTGAAAGACCACGCAGTGGCTCATATGAGTGGTGATCTTTCAAGAAGGGTGGTCTTTCCTCAGGGGAGACATAGCTTCAAAAATGGACAGAGAACTGCAGAAGATATCGTTCCACTGTATTTATATACTTATATTTATTACAGCATTACACTTTATTATAAATGTACATATATAGCTATATACAGTACATAACTAAATCACATAATGTACCCATTTGTCATAGTGTACATATGTCTACTTGATGCTTTTCTCCTAATAGACATGTATTCTATACATTACAATACATAACACAGTAATCTTTATTCCTTCAGAAAGTTAGTGAGTGTGGTTTGTTTTAGTCATTTGGAATCGCACATAGACTTTTCAATTGCAGTTTTACTTTTACTGATGAACTCGAGCAACTCGGGATTTTGGCGACAAATGGCAAAATCCCTCACTTCGTCTAAGTATCCTACTGCTGTTCCTGTAGACACAATAGGAGCAGCCACGCCATCATCATCTTCCATCTCATCTTCACAAGATGGTGTAGAAGTGTCTCCTCTCGCATCAGCCAGAAGATTTGTTACGTGTCTGGTCGTTTGTTAATTTACGGTATAAATTATATCTGAGGAATTTCAGCGATAAGAGTCCTTTCTTAATTAAAACTAGTTTATTCTTTCTCGATACAACTTTGTAATACACAGAATTTCCACAGTCACTACTGGTTTCCATGAGGCTGACTTATTGGTAGTATTCTTCTGACACTGGCTCCTCATATGTCCTTGCTCTCCACAGTTCCAACAACCTTTCTGGGTAGCAGCCTTTTCTGCCGTGGCATGTTCCTTGTGTTGAAGTTTCCAGCATTGATATTTTTTGTGCCCGGGTTTGTTGCGAAGTCCCTCAAACCTCTCTGAAAGTTGACCTTTTCTGGCCTTGAATCCTGATGAATGTACCAACCTTGGTACCCCTGTGCTGGACTTAACATAGGATTCGAATTCAAGAGCTCTGGCCGTTGCATCCTGCATAGTAGAGGGGTGTGCTTGCTTTACTCGTATCTTCAGTTGTGGACTGTTCAAGGCATCTACAAACTGATCCCTCAGCAACAACTTGAGGACATCAGGTTCACACAGTTGGGTAGACCTTGTGAGCCATACTTTCCAAATCCTGTGCCAGCTCTTGCAGGCTCTCCCCTTTAGCATGGACTCTAGTCTTAAACCTAGCCCTGTAGACTTTGGACTGATTTTAAGTTCCACACCTGAGTTCTAGAGCAGCTACCAGTGCTCTATTTTTGTGCTCTAGTTTATTCTTTCTCAATACAACTTTGCAATACACTTAATTTCCACAGTCACTTTAACTTAAACACATGCTATAATTCAAAACGATTCACACACTTTACTTATGGTCACTACTGCGCTTGACTCAATTGTCCGTCTCTCTCTGTCTGCAATTATCTATGCCGTCACTTCTTGCCGGTCTTATATATACAAAATAGAGGGCGTCTGGCAAACACTCGAGCCTTCAGGAACCTTCTACATACTCATTACGTGTTACCAGCGTCATGTGACTTCCGCTGTCGTGGCATACCATTACAAAAGCTGTAATCCCATGGCGCACGTTACCATATCTTATATGAAACTGGCCTTTATAAAGTGCAACTGCCTTAGCTTTGTCCTAGTGGATTTTTTAAAACACAATCACATTTCTCTTATAATACATCACATATGTATGTATATATGTTATTATTGTTTACAAATATATTATAAAATTTCGGTTATTTTTATTAACACATAGAAGAGTAAGTAAATAAATAGTGCAAACAATGATCTCTTCTACTTATGATTTTTGTTACAAAGTTCGTATTCGCAGTCATTTCCTAAGCCTTTTCGAATTTCGCACGAGAAGGATGTAAAACAAAATATTTTTTCTAGTTTTTATATATGAATTTTGAAATGAAAAACTCACCAATCACTATATCAATACCACAGAATTCCAATGTAATTTATCAAGCTTACTAGCTAAGCTGTATTTGGGTTTAAAAAATGTTATTTTTCGATCACTATTGTGTCTTACCTTTTCTCTTTGAGTCTAAAACCGTTTTCCCCACGTAAATACCTCGCAAAGGCTGAAAAAACCACGCCAGGGACATTCTGAGCTTTCGATTAGTTATAAACACGTTGTTACGCCTCCGTTCGTTAGTTGATTTTCCGTAACTTCTTTCCCACGAAACCTTAGCGACACAAGTCCTTTCTTAATAAAACTGGTTTATTCTTTCTGAATATAACTTTACCGATACACTTATTTTCAACAGTCGTTCTATAAACCTTAGCGACACAAGTCCTTTCTTAATAAAACTGGTTTATTCTTTCTGAATATAACTTTACCGATACACTTATTTT
>NW_013666966.1:293780-294374 GCF_000517525.1 Limulus polyphemus
TATTATCCATCCGTTCCGATAACACTTTCACGAATTCTGACACACTTTCAGGCAACTCCTGTTAACAGATCCACTGGCAACCGAAGTTCCCGACCAAACATTAACTTTGCTGGAGTGTATCCAGTGGTTTCATGCTCTGCTGTCCTATAGGCCATCAACAGTGGAGAGAGTAAGACATCCCAGTCATCTTGGCGGCTATTACAGAACTTTGCCAATTCCTGTCCCAGTGTTCAGATGTACTTTTCTACCATCCCATCAGACTGTGGGTGAAGTGGCGTTGTCCTGGTCTTTCATATGCCAAACAACTTGAAGCATTCATGGAACACAGCTGATTCAAAATTACGGCCTCGATCTGAATGCAGTTCATATGGCATACCAAACCTGAAGAAGAAATCACTAATAGCCGAAGCTACAGTTGTAGCTTCCTGATTTGGTATTGCATATGCCTCCGGCCACTTGGTGAAATAATTCATCACCACACAAATGTACCTGTTTCCAGCATGAGTTTGGGGCAATGGACCAGCAATGTCAACGGCTACTCTTTCCACTGGTGCACTAACTTGATATAACGTCATTGGATCACGTTCCTTACAC
>NW_013666967.1:0-1548 GCF_000517525.1 Limulus polyphemus
TATTATAGAGTACTAGTTACAAGTGTGTTGATAAAATAATAGTTACAAATTGTATTATAGAGTACTAGTTACAAGTGTGTTGATAAAATAATAGTTACAAATTGTATTATGGAGTACTAGTTACAAGTGTGTTGATAAAATAATAGTTACAAATTGTATTATGGAGTACTAGTTACAAGTGTGTTGATAAAATAATAGTTATAAATTGGATTATAGAGTACTAGTTACATTTGTGTTGATAAAATAATAGTTATAAATGAGGTGATGGAGTGACAGTTAAATGGTTACAAATGGGGTGATGGAGTACTAGTTACAAGTGTTGCTAGAATAGCAGTTACAAATGGGTTGACAGAGACCTTGTTCCTCTTAGAGAACACTAATAATACACAAGAAATGACAGAATAATAAAACAAAGAACTATGCACAAAAGTTTATTCTGTCTAGTCAAAAAGTATACATAACAAAAGATTACCTACTTGGAATTGGTCGGAGTACAGTCGGGAATGAGGACATCAACGAGGTTCTGATAAAATTGGTAGTCTACTTTTCTCACTAGCTTTTGTATTTCTTCACAGAGACACAGCTTATAAAGACTATTTTTATTCAGAGTCTTCTCATTATTGCTAAAGAAAGCAAAAAAAATAATTATTTCTCTTTTATTTTAAGCAAGATCAATTCAGAGCAATGCTACATCACACTTATACAGACTTGTAACTAAAATGTTTTTCTAAGTTAACTGAAGCCAGATTTTCTAAACTGCACATAAAACGTTTACATGTTTATAGATAAAATGAACTCCGAACAGGTACGTACCTCTAAAATACTGAAAGCTTTTCCTTGATGAATATAAACTCATGTTGTCAACAAAATATGTGAGTACAAATTTCTGAATGACTTTATGCATTACCCACACTTCTACACTCTTCCACCTTCCATTACTTATTGTGCAAGTGTCAGAGGATCTTCAATAAGCTCTGTTTTCCCACCAGAATATAGATTTTATTGAAAGTGCCAGGTTGTGAAGGTGGGAGGGAAAGTTTGTCAGAAGTAAGTACCTGTTTAAAATTCCTTTTAATTCTAAAAATGCAAAATTCAAAACAGGTACACTTAGTTCTGAAATACCGAAGGCCAGAATGATAATGAATTGTAAAGGGGATAAAAACCGATCAACATGAAAAAGAAACATAAAAATACAAGAAAGAAGACAATAATCTAGATTACAAGAAGTATGTTCCCTAGCATCGTCAAAGTATAATCCAGAACCAGAAAATAGTTTGAAGAACTGGATTTGAGGGAGAATGAGTAAATTGGACCAAAGGTATAGAAAAACCGGACCTATTGGACACTTACAAAGATGGAATTCTTCTCAACAGGTTACTTGTTCACCCATAAATCCCTTCAGTTTAGTCCTAGGGAGGATGATTCTGTAAGCAGTAATGGTGTATTAAACCAACGAAGCCAGCAATGGGATACGGATGGTGACATAAACAAGTATCAAGAAAACTATGCCCTGTTCCTGAAGAGGAAGGTTTTTTAGTGGAGAAACCC
>NW_013666967.1:1569-4570 GCF_000517525.1 Limulus polyphemus
GATACGGATGGTGACATAAACAAGTATCAAGAAAACTATGCCCTGTTCCTGAAGAGGAAGGTTTTTAGTGGAGAAACCCAGACACTTATTATGAGAACACCTATCCCAATGATAGTAACCTCTCCATACATAACAAAATGGTTAGTGAGTCTCACAACCAGACAAATTAGCACGTGCTCGGGAAGGACCAAAGAAAGACCCATACAATACCAATGGATGGACTAAACAACACAAAGACAGTTGCAATGATAACATCAAAACATAAACAAAAAGATAGAAGTAAGAAGAGAAACATAGATTATTCCCATCCTGATGAGAGCTGATACGTCTAGTGGAAGGAGAACCAACCTAAGGTATAACAAACAATGTTGGTTCTTTTGAACAGATTCTATTCTTGCAAAATAAGAACAAATATTCCTGACCAGACACAGAAATTCAGTCAGATTAAATAACACTATAGGAGAGAAAAATAGCCTACATATCTAGTAAGAAGGTTCTATCAATGTATAAGTACAGAACCTTCCTGAAAAACGTAATAGTGTAAGAAACATCAATGGCTAAAATGTCTGGTCATCTCTTCCCTGAACCAAGTAACAACATAAAATATGTTTGCAGGGAAGGTTGTAGAGTGTACAAGTTACAATAGGTTCAAAAGGAGAAGTTATGCAACTTAAGACCAGACTTATATTGCACTGAGGACAAAGTCTAGGTACTTGTGTGAAAAATAATAACAAAGACAAATAAACTCCAAAATGAACCTGAAAAAGTGGGGATGACATAAATACAACTTCTTCTGCAACTGAAAGTGGCCAAGAGTACAGCTCTGTAGCTTGCAACAGAAGCAGACAAGTCCCAATAATGAAAGAGATAGCTGAAGTAAAATGAGTTGGGCAAGCGAACAAGTTCAAGAAAGAAAAAAAAATTAATTCCACAGGAATCAATGCCAAAAGGTAGACCAACGAGATTAGTACATTGCCTAGAAGGAATCCCTTCAAGGATGTAACAACATTTGAGCCACCCATGAAAAAAAAGCCACCTTTACTAAGAAAGGATTTCATAACATCCAAACATAAAACTGTAGACAACCAAGTCATTGTGGAAGATTTAATGTAATGCACTAGGATCCCTTTCAGATAGATGAAAGGAGTGGAAACCATGTTGGAATAGGCCAGCATGGGGAATAGAATTAACTGGAAAACGAAACTAAATGATCTTGGCCAATACATTAGAAAGAAGATGAATAAGAAAGAAAGAAAAAACCTCCCAAACAGACTCAAAGCATTACTATAGAAGCTGGTCTCAGAACTCAAAACCAGTAAAGCATCAATGATATACTGCTGTCACAAGTGCATCAAGTATAGAACAACTGAACCATTGGCACACCAAAGAAATACAAGTTAAAAAAAAAAGTATGATGTGAATGGCCAAAACAACAAACAAAAAACTGTGAGATTGAGTCCCAACTCTCCCCATTCTGTGAGTACTAAAACAAAATGCTGGTATAAGAAAAGTAAAAGATCCTTACATTCATGTGGAAGAACCCAAATTTTTGAAAATGAGATATCTAAGTAGAATACAGACCCTAGAGATGCAGAGGAGATGGGAAATAAAAGGGGAATCTACAATAGAAAACTCACAAAAGAGGATATGCCTGAGAATAGAGTCCATGAAGGGGTAAGGTGCCACTGACAGTATCTTAAGTAACCATGATCCACCGGTACTGTGGCATAAAGAGAAGCCATCACTCACAAACCAAAGAGAATATGTTTCACAGATTAAGAAGTATGAGCACCCAAAACTTGAGGGTTTGTAAATCCAAAGGAGATGAATGAAATGTTAATATGAAATCTTAGATACTGAGTTAACCCAAGTTGAGACTTGGACTCATGAAAAATCCATCTCACAAAAGAAACTTAATGGGATGTCAATTCAGTGTGAGACAACCACTGATAAAGAATCTTCTAATAATCCTTGTAATCAACACTGCATGTGTGTATAAAACCAGCTAAAGGTTCTATTACGTGTGTGAAGACAGGGTGACAAAGCCAGACCAAAAAAAGAAACACCATAACCCAATAGCAATGATGCCATTTTTAAACCTTTATTCTGTGCATGTTACTGAGTTACATTCAGTTTCTAGCATCGTAAGTTCAAATACATACCGCTGTGCCACTGGGGGGCTAATTAAACCAATTTATTGTCAATGAAATTATTATTATAAAGTACTTTATAATTCAAAGTTTTATATTATATAAGTTTTTATTCCTTTATGTCAAAAGAAACCTCTAAAATAATAATTAAAACTTCACAACGTGTTGCAACCATGGTTAAAAATCTTAACTTTAGATCTATTTAAGAGAAACAAGGGTGAGAATGTAGACTTGTCTTCCTTCAGACAGTCAAAGTACAATATGTAAAGTTGTTTAGACTTAATTTGAGACATTTGTAGAACTAGAGTTGGAGAAAAGACCAATGAAAATTCCATAATCAAAGATAAACCACACCCACTTACAAAGTAGAAGCTCGGTTGCTAAGCGACTGTTTTAAGTTGACTGGCATATTTATAACCAATAGAAAAAGCAATAGAAAGTCCATTGTTGAGAGTGGGTCCCCTAGCATTTGGCTACACTTTCTTCCCTTATTCACATTAGATTGATAGACAGCTAAATTGCATTTAGGTTTTACTTTTATATTTTAATTAATTATCTATTATTTGTGTTTTAAAAGTCATACTTTTATGAGTTTACTAGTTTACTTATTCATCTCCTATCTCATCAAGACTTGTAAACAAAGGATGTCAGCAAAATATTTTGCCCACAGCTATGCATCGCTCCCCAACGGTACGTGATAGTCGACTGCATGCACTTTGTGATGTTTTTGCATAAATGATAAAAGACAAAGAATTAGAAAGGAAAATAAAACATTAAAAATAAACTCAAAGTGATAAACTCAAAGTAAAAAAATGTTCATAATCAACCAATTATTGGCAATATACCGTATT
>NW_013666967.1:5228-10042 GCF_000517525.1 Limulus polyphemus
TGTATATCGTATATATATATATACATATATATTATTCATACCTTCGGTGTATAGGAAGCAAGCAGATTTTGACATCAAATTTTGCGGTAAAAAAAGTGCATCTTATACACCGAAATATACGGTAACCAAACTAACAACTATTGTTGAGAGGAAGTAGGAAAAACAGTAATTCACCAAAATGCTTAAAATTTACCCAAGGCCATTGGTTTGTGTTCTCCAGAAAGTTCTCCATAAAGTCTCTATCATCGAGAATTGAAGAGTAATAACAGCATCCAGGAAGGCCTGAAACAGAGAAGTATACAAATTTCAGCTGTCAAACAAAAAAAAGGTTTTATATACAAATATAAATTTCTCTATTATAGAAACTACAGTTAATACGCAAACTCTAACAGTACCAAAAACAGGAAGGATCTCATAAGTAAATAAATTTGTATTAAGAAGGAAAGGGAGTCAAATGCTTTGGAAAAATAAATTTCATTTCTATTTAATATCAGAAAATGGTCAAGTTATCAAGGTCTGTTAATAGTAAGCTTAAGGACTTATAATGCTAAATTACAAAATTCAATTTTCATGCAGAAGATAGAGCACAAATACTTTATTATGTATCTTTGTGCTAAATCAAACAAATAACTGTTCTACGATTAAGTTTCTAATCTATTCCAAAGCTTTAAGTAAACACACTTTTATTTCAAAAAGATTATTTGAAAAACCATAAAATGACTTGTTTGTTTGTTATGGGGGAGGCAGCTAGTCATCACCACCCACCGCCAACTCTTGGGCTACTCTTTTACTAATGAATAGTGGGATTAACCATTACATTATAATGCCCCATGGCTGAAAGGGTGAACATGTTTGGTGAGACAGGGATTCGAACCCGCAACCAGTTGATTGAGAGTCGAGCGCCCTAACCACCTGGCCATGCCGGACCCCATAAAATGGAAAAGAAAAAAAGCTGAAAGGGTGAACATGTTTGGTGAGACGGGGATTCAAACCCGCAAATAGCTGATTGCGAGTTGAGCGCCCTAACCACCTGGCCATGCCGGGCCCCATAAAAATGGAAAAAAAAAAAAAAGAAACACGTGATTTGTTGATTTATTCCCATGAACCTTTCAGAATACGGTTGCTTGATAATCTACAAATCATCATTGTTAAATTACTTTAAAAAAATCTAATATTTAATTAGTAATAACTACAAAATTATTTCTCAGCATTTATCAATTCATGCATCATTATAAAAAAAAAATCTCAAAAGATGTAATCAATTCAATCATTAATAATTTAATTACGACAACAACAGTTTAACATGTATGTCTGTAACAATTTCTCATAAAATAATTTAAACTTACTTTGAAATAATTCCTTATTTAGAGAAAAAAAAACCTGATACGGTGACTTTCAAATACAGCATGTTTTACATATATAACTACCATTTAATATCAAAATAATACATACCTCACAGTGTTCTCTGTAAAGAACCCTAAAGGCATGTACATCTTCTATTTCAACATCATCTGGAAGACTGAGACTGCTGGAATCCAGAACCAGATTTGGAATAGCAGCAGAAGCATCACCAAGATATTGTTGGTGTTGATGAGGGGCTGGCTGCTGTTGTTGTGTTGAGTTGCCATCGCTTGACTGAGATGAAACATTTGATCCACATGACCCTCTACCCCCTTCCACGTTTTCTGATTTGGGTGTGTTAGGTTTGAATCTAAGAATCAAGTAAATATATAAAAAAATTATACATTAATATTTCTAATGGATAAACTTTAATTAATATGGATTTGCCAAATACTCCTACATAAAGGTCTAAATTTAAGAATTTTTCAGATCAAAGTGTAGATTAAAAACATCAAACACTCTTAAGATTATAATCCATGCTTTATTAACTTCAAGTTGTATGTAGCCAACCTCATATTACTTGGTTTAATTCCTCAAATAACATATTTTTATTGAAAAGTGTTTGATTGACTTATAGTTATTTTCCAATTAAATTAACTACTAATGCACTATATTTTACATTTCACAATATGCTGAATTTTACTGAAGAACTGATTTAATATGTGTCAGTCCTTCATGTTTGAAAAATGCACAAGTATCCATGAGGGGCTGTTAGTGGGTTGATGCCATACATTGAATCTTTGTTTATAAAATTGGACAATAAAAGTTAATTTGTATTGACAAAACTGGCTAAACTGAGATGTGTTCACAGTGTGCCATTGAACGATGATGACCTCTAATCAATATGGCAGCCATTGTGTCATGCAGAAAGTAGTTCACCAAATGTAGTTTCGGTTACAATCAAAATTGCTAGTCTGAAATTATAATTTTCCTATGCTGAAAGTGTATTTCCGATAGGTACTTCCCTCCGCTCGCAAGGTTTAGCTATTCTTGCACAGTGCTGCCCTCTATATGCAAATATTGTTCTTTACGCATGGCACAAGCAAATCATCATGCATCACTTCTCCACCAACAGGAGCATGACATACCTATGTGACTCCTTCTATATGCCTCTACCAAACGATCACTTCGATGTTTGGCAGAAGAAGTAAGTATCAGAGGAAAATGGGAAAGAAGGGTGGGAAGTATGAGAGGAGGGAAGTACCTATCGGAAATATATTTTCAGTATAGGAAAATTATAACTTTCGATATGGTACTTCCTTCTGCTTACAAGATTATCTAGAATACCACATTGATTATGTGGAGGGACCAGTGCGAGGGAATGACAGAAGTACTCCCCAAAAGTGTTCGAAGGATACCGCTGGAAGTGAGAGAGTGAGATCCAAACATCTGATGAGGGGATCCACACCCTGACCAGGTATACTCTTCACCCATCTGTGAAGTGTGTAGAAGATAAGGGTGGAAAAAGAGAGGAGCACATCCAAGTGGGAAAGAACTGAAGCAGGATAGTGATCCTAACCCTAAAATAAATATGGACCTAAATCCCACAAAGTATGAAAGTGGGTAAATTAATGGATGTGCCCTTAGTTGCAGAGTGGCTAGGGCACAATGGACCATACTCGGTAGGTCAACTACATTCAAACCCCATGTCACTGGGAATGTGGGGGTAAGATGAGGATCATACCGTCTTCACCTCAAGTTCAAGATAGAGGAAATCACTCTGACTCAAGAACATGACACGTGTGTTAGCTTTGATGTATCAATCTGGGATATTAAATGTAAACTCCTTCAACAGTGAAACTGACTGGAAACATCCAAAAAGTAATAACACCTTCAGAATAAGATACACAAGAGATAGCAAAAAGGACAGAACCAGAACAATTCCCATTACCTGTCACTCACAATACAGAAGGAGTATAATCAAGGGAGGAATTTAGACAACCATAAACATGAGTGAGGACTGATGTTGATTGGTTCTACTCTAAATCCAAAACCCAGCGAAAGGGTGAACTGCAATTTGATGTCTCACTCCTTCTTGATTGTATAATGCATAGTGGAAGATATGATGTCATCTACACCTACAGAACACCACCGCCCTACTCTGCACTGAATGGTTATAGCCATCTTTATGTGGAACCCATTCAGGAGGGTGCCTCCATGGTCGACCACCCCAGCAGCTTGGAACTGGAAAGTGGCAAGGACTCCCATACTCCACTAGAAGAAAGGGGATGAGAATGTGGTGGAGAGTCCGGAGGAATGTCATGATCTGAGACAGTGCAATGGGTGACCACGAAGCCCTATTTTGAAAACAGACCATACCAATTTATTTAATACAAGGCATGGCAGGGATGGGCAGTTACCCTCTTCTGTTTTACCCATGCAGTCCATGGGTGATACGGTTCAGAATGGGCAAGCTTATGAAGCAATTACATCGCAAGTTATTCATCTACAAGTGATCTTGTGGAACACCCCATCTCAATGGTGAGCATTGCAAAGCTATGGAAGGTACAGTGTGAGTCAACGTGGCTGTAGAGTGCAGATTTCGGGTTGAAGAATACCTGGTCAGGTACCACTCGCCAAAGAGAGGGATCCCTATAAAGGATAATTGAAGCAAGCTGGCCATGGGTGGAAGACAAAAACCCAACGAAGAAGAAACCACAATATGGTGTAAATGATGGGAGATGAATGTATTAGGTGTAGTCCACATGCCCAATTGTAAGATTTCCTTGAATGGCTAAAAAGGACAAGATGCGAGGGAAAAGGTGAGGTGTCGATTCTGATGAGAAGATACCTTGAACTAATTCTAGTGGGAAGAAGACAAGGAGGAATAAGCTAATTGAATCAAACATCAAACCAAACTGGTGAGCGTAGAAGGGGAAAGATCACGAACAGAGGAAGACTGCCAAGAGATAAAGAGTTTGGAATGGGTACCATGGAAGGAAGCCGTGCGGGCAATATAGCAATGAAGGGTACGGACCAGACATAGATGTCTGTCCGGATCAGAACAAGGGTAGAGATGAAAAATAGAAGGAAGGAACAGTCCAGATAAAGGAGCAGATAGGTGTGGTGGTAAAATGTGTGAAATGTCAATGGCGAACAAATCAGACCGTCGATGTCCACAGGCTAAGAGAAGAAGGAAATATGTTTTATGGGCAAGGTGAATTATGGAGCACGAGGAAATAGGTTCAAATGGAGATAAAGTAAGGAAATGGAGAACCACATTAACTCTATCATCCTGGGTATCTTTTACTGCTCATGATACAAGGTTTAAGTGTCTTACATTCAAAATTTTATTATACAACTTTTTGTTTATGTTATACCAATTATAATAGCATAAAATCTTAGCTAATAGTCCATATTTTTAATAGTATACAAGTTTTAAGTTATTAATTCTACAAGGGAATATTAAAAAA
>NW_013666967.1:11022-19821 GCF_000517525.1 Limulus polyphemus
AAAAAAAAGGGTTAATTTAGGTTTATTTAAATATTTTTTTTGGTGATTACAAGGTCGGTCAAATTGACCAATTTATTTAGGAGGTTTTTGGGATTACACAAAGGAAATTTGAGATTTTTGGTATGAGAAAAAGTATTTTAATTTTAACATAAAAATTATTTTGCACACGGACTATTCAAAACAAATACTCAATGCATTCATGGACAAATCTTTATTCTATTTTATTAAAAATACTTCACTAAGAAATATGACTTTTTGTATGTGAAAGATATGTAATATTAATTAAAAAGCTGCCAAATTTTGTGAAGATATTCCCACTATATTGAGAGCTATAAGTATTAAATCTATAAAGATTTTAAACGAGTACAAAAAGGTCATGTGGTCAGTCAAATTGACCGAGCCCGTATTGAGAGTGTAAATATCCCAGTTCAGAAGACTAGGTCATGTGGAAGGACGACAAATCTGGAAGGAATGCATTCACATGGTATAGACAGGGGAAGCAAAAACTCTTTGGTTTCAGGAAAAATGAAAGATATGGAATAAGGCAGTCTGATAACCTGAGATCGAAGACCCCTGGCCAAAAAGCTATGTGAAAAACTCAGCCACACGAGCCATAGTAGGTCGGTCAGTGGGGAATCCCCGAGTAGTGGACCAACTGTGGAACACCTTCCATTTGTGCTGATACACCTCCATTGAAGAAGAACGTATAGAACACGCCAAAAGGAATGCTACTCAACAGGAGAAACTTGATCTCTTCACCAAGGACCAGATAAAAGCCAGGCATAAAGATGAAGGACGTGAATGGTGGGATGTTAAAACAATGACTGAAATTTACAAAGATAGTAAGAGACAAGGGAATGGGTACTGGAAGGAAAAGGTGCAGTTGGTGTAATCGTGGAAACCACGGTTGAGTTGGCCAATAGAAAGCGATCAGAAGGACTCAACATGGAGTGGTATGGATAAGAGAGAGACCACCCGATGAAGTAATCAGATAGGAGGATAAACACAAAGGAATTTGTGGGACCACTCCTGGTTGAAGGCATCAATGGCCAGAGGCGGAGTATGAGGTACAAGGGACCAAAAATGGGGTAATTTGTAATTGAGAGTAGTGGCAAATGCATCTACGTCTGTTTGATTCCAACAGGGGGGAGAAGAAGGCTTGTGGCATGCATAAAGAAAAATTTCGCATATAGAGAGTAGCACGAAATTTTGTAATTTAAACTTTAAAACATTGACTTAAGTTTTTCATTTTAAAACGTTTATGTCTATACACAACAACATAGTTCAAAAACGTTGTATTATGCATGTAGCATTGTGAATCTAAGCTAATTAGAATTAAAGTATTGGAGTCAGAGCAGCCAACTGGGTCACACAAAGTTATTTGTGAACTTGTCCTGTGTATACAAACAACAGCTGATTGCAACAACAGGATCTGAATTCAAAAGTATTTATTTCTTGGTAAGAATAAATGGGCCAGAAGTAAGCTCAAAACAGTGAGCATCACGACAGACTTAACAGGGGTTCTAACAAGCCCTTGAAAAACTCATTTTACGAGCATTGTCCAACGTCAATGTGTGGGTGCACGATAAATCAAACTAATTTACTTGTCATTAATATTAGTATTAGGCTTATTATATATTTAAAACTGCATTCTATATCGAGTCTTTTAAGGATTTTCAAGAATTAGAAAAGTGTATTATAATAATAATAGTATTCTAACCACACCACGTTAGCCATATCCATTGCCAACGACATGTTTCATTCAATCAAAGCTCTTCAGGCCGGTTGGGACACAATAAAGACAGTAGTGGTCAGAATACTATTTATATAAGCCATTTTCGATGACGAGGAACCCACTTTAAGATTAATAATAGATGGAGATGGCTTGAATGGGTAATAAAGAAAAGCTTTAATATAAGTTTAACATAACAGCAAATGTACAACGTTTGACAAGGTTTTGTCCTAGTACCTGATGATGACAAAACTTTGTCGAAACGTTGTACATTTGCTGTTATGTTAAACTTATATTAAAGTTTTTCTTCATTACCCATTCAAGCCGTCTCCAGCCATTATATAAGCCATTTGTTACAACAACAGTTGTTATAAGCATGAAATTTAAAGTGTTATTTAATTACCACCAACACCACATAATTATGAAAGACAGTTTTTACAGGTACAGACAGATACATTAATATTTCATAGCTAAATAGCTGTCGGCATTTTTTATACTGAAAGTAGTTATAAAACCAATTACCAACTGTAAACTCAAGTTATACAAAGTTATCAAATAATTATAATACTCCTTTAACCTTATATAAATAAAGTAATGTAAAAAGTAGTAAAAATTACCTTTTACACGGATTCACAGACTGTTGCCTTAATGCAGATGCATTAGCAGCGTCCTCTGAAATCTGATTCAAAGGAGAATTTGGCTTCACACGGATACCATAGTAATGGTACTTTGAGTTGCCTCTGTAATCCAAGGAAGAGCTTATGCTGAGTCAAGAAATTCATACAAAAAACAAAAACGTTGTCAACATTTATGTTTGTCTCAGGGTATAGCTCCAGCTTTCTTATGAAGCAATTCAAAATAGGAACATAAGTTATAAACAACATTGAAATTAATAACATCACAGCACCATAGGAACCAGTACAGTTGATAAAGTCATGAGCACGCCATTTTTACCTCATTAAAAAAAATATATTTACTTTTTATGCAGAAAAAATAAGAATGATGTTCTCATACAGTCGCACACACGTGTGTGCATAAAAATAGATATATACACTTGCAATTCCCTGGTCTTGTGGTTGAACTACAAAAAAAAAATCCCCTTGCAGAACTAAAATTTCAGCTATACAGGACCAAAATAAATGTTTTCTGATAGTTTAATAGAAACGCAGTAGAAGTAAAGTGTACTGTTTTTACAAGTACAGCATATTAATGTAGAAATGACATCTTGCCACAGTGATTCACTGCTATCAAGTCGTACGATATGGCTGTGTTACTTCAAAATCCTTCTTAAAGCTATGCTAAAGTTCAGAACTAATAAAAATTCAATACATAATATAAATAGTATTTTACAGTTGTTTATGTATCCTACTCTTATGATATAAATCTAAATATCTAACACAGCTTACCTGACTGCATAGCTTTCTAATTTCACATTAAAAGGAGGATATAGCTTGAATTTAAGAAAATAGAGGTTATGCAGTAAAATAGCACAACAATCATTTTTTAAAGTGAGAACTTTCCGAAACAAACATGGTTCACTTACTTCTTTAATGGCATGCCCTAACTTAGATATATTTAAATTCCTTTTTGTCATACATGATATACTCTATTCATGAATGCAGAACCATTATGTGGTTTAAAAAACACATACTTTCTTCCAACAGAAAGATATCAAGAAATTTCATATCTAAGAGTAAACATACTGCTCTTTCTTTTATTTCCTACCTTGTGCCTAAACGCCTTGTTCTCAATCCTAGGAACACGGATCTTATTAACTTTCCAAAGGATGCTGCATTAACTGGCTCTAACTTGTGTTCGGTACAATGACGTAAATAGTGATTATAAAGAGTACTTCTAGGTAGGCTGACACCTTCTGCTGTCTCATAGTTATCTATTAGCCACTGAACCTGTTAACGAGAGAATAGTTCGATACATCCATTACTGAGCTGTTATGTGTTTTCAATTCAGTAAAAATTACTTCAGTATTGAAATTTTCTCCTCCACTTTAGACAGTTGGAAAACTTGTATTTTGGGATACCCGAGTTCAAATACAATGAGTCATTCTGTATCTTCAGAGTTGTTTAGTAACATTACGAAACTGCAGTAGCAAGGAAATACATTTCCTATTTCCAAGATATTCAAGACTATTTCCTTCACGAACCAACACAATTATCTTATTACTAAAATGTTTTACTACTGCTATTACAACAGTTTTTTACCAGAAATCTAATGCGTTTGTACAAGATTTAATAGTACACATATACAAAATGTTTCATTTTAAGATGAAAAAAAAGTAGCACTTCAACTGTTTATCGATATGAAAGCTTTCAATGAGGCTACAACTAAAGGATTACAAGTACGAGACTGCTCCATAAGGTCAGTGGTTAAAGTGGGAATCTGGAGTTGGTGTGACCCATTACCTAATATGATCCTCACTGTAACTCTTCCACAAACGGTTTAGTATCCCATAATACTGTTCCATATAGCTAGGGATCTCATCTTAACAAATTTCTTTTTAGTTGGAGGGGGAACACCATCACTTTAACCACTGTATCAGGCTATGTTTTAATTACAGAAGAACATGGAGTTTGAAGCATAAATTGGTTATATAACACTTTGAATATAAATAGCAAAAATAAAACATTTTTTTTAGTTTCATACTAAATTGAAGAAAATTTAAAACTGGTGGATATCACAGTATTAGAATCTAACCAAAACATCTGATAATAGGACATACTGTAGAATGTAGCCGATCAAAACGTTTCCCTAGTTTTAACTTCTGGAGATTGATAATGGCATTGTTTTTCCAATATACGAATAGAGATTTTTGCAAACGTGACTTAGCTACTCAGAAACAAATGAAAAGTGAGGACCGAAGACTTCCTTGGAATAAACACAACAGAATAAAAACCATGCAAGAGGAATTTAATATGTGAACTACTATATAAACACTTTATTGCAATAAGAGATACAGGAAAAAAAATGGTGCAAGAGATATATATATATATATATATGTAGATTAATGATAACTAAGGCCAAAACATTTCAGACACTGAGGCGAGATGGTGCTACAAAGATAATAAGACTCATCCTCTAAAAAATCAAGATGAGTAATTGATCAATGAATGTCAATTACAGTAAGTCTGTACATAATAGGTGCATGCTGTATACTGGTATAATACCATGCAATGAGAAAGACCATGCATATTTGTAAATGATCAGCATCTGATCCAGATTACTTGAAAACAAGCGAAATAATCAACTCGGTCATCAAGCAAAAATGTAAGATCCTCAAATTTCATATGGTACTGGCAGAACTATGTATTTTCTTTGGTTGACCCATCATTTTTGTATCTGTTCCTACTTAACCCTGCTCCGTAGACACAAGGCAAGGAACTCTGGAAGAAACACCTACATGAATTATATCCATGTCGCGCACATTTTGTGGCTGAGAATGGTGGGTTGACAAGGGTTGAGGCTGTTGGGGTTGAAGCTGCAGCTGATTATTTTCAGGGGAACTGTGCAGAGTCTGGATCACACACTGATCATTAGGAAAGGAGGGCATGACCTCCGTGATCTTTCGAGAGTCCTCCTGAAAAAAGTCAGTATATAAACCAATGCAAGAACCAAGTTTTTAATTTTTAATCTTTAGTTGTTGTTTTTAAATTCTTAAAGGTTCAAAACTTACAGCTTTATCTATTAACTGAGCGATATAAAATGCATTTGATTTTATTACTATTTTTTGCTAACACAAACAAAATCACCATCTTCTAATAAAGGAAGTATTTTATGTAGATTTTGATGAAAATGTATTATTCCTAACACATTAACCTAAAATAACGTAACCTAAATATATATATATTTCATAAATTCACAGTTTCCGCTAAAAAAATTTTATTTTTTTTTACTTCACGAAAATGGCAGTCTGTTATGTATAGTGAGCTCAATAATTTTATCTTGCTCGTAATATCCTTTTATGTTTTTCACGTTTCTATATTTTCTGTTCTGTTCTTACCACATTGAACCTTATGATCTAGAGAATCTAAAAAAAAAATTTAATTTTCATTGAACAGAGTCAGTAAATTTCAAACCACAGAATAATTAAATATCACTATATAAAGATATACAAAAAGGATAATATCTAGGCTTTATTAAGTCCAGGTATACTAACAAGACACTAGGTTTACAAGGTGCAATATGAATAAAATGGATGATACTGTAAACAATGGTGTAATAGTTTTGATTTGGCGTTAATCTAACAAATCTTGTACTCATTACAGTTATTTGTGTTAAGTGGATGAGACACTAGTGAATGAAGTAAAGCAGTAAGAAACTCTTTCAAAGTAAAATCTTGGTCTGCAAGACATTAAGCTGACTTACATAAACCTTTAAAGGAAAAACTAAGGTTAACTTTCTAGAAAAAAATTAAAATAAAACTCTTCCGAAAAAAAATGAAAATTAAATTTAAACTCTCTGCAGAATTTTTTTGTGAAATCCTAATTATTTAAAAGAAATGATGATTATTTTTCATGCTGAATTTACATAATTTTGAACAGTCTAAACCAATAACTATAAAGTGCATTGATCAGCTTAACAGAGTGTTTTAAATCAAATACTTGAACAACAAATCAGTACACAAAAACTGAAAAACAGAATCCCATACTATTTCTGAAAAGTAACTAAAATGTTTTTTGAAACATAGATTATTTAACATTTCTAAACGCCGCCCCCCCACCCGGATTTAAATTGGTTGTTTTCCGACAAGATAATGTTTAATGAATAGATTCATGAATTTACTAAGACAATTCTGGTATCAAGCTTAAGAGATCAACACTAAATTATTTTTATGGTTACAATAAATGTCATAAGTCATGGTAAGACATATGTTACTCTGATTCTCTTCATATTTTAGTTGCTTGTACCAAATTGTACAGGTTGTCATGTCCCTGCACCTTTCACTCTAAGATTACTATTTTACAAATCACTTTTTCACAATAAAGTTTCTTTTTCATTTACAATAAACCTCATGTTTTGACAAAAACACAAGTTACTTTTATGTTGTTCTAACTCACAATTTGCTCTTTCAACACTTAATAATTCATTGTACTTGCTATATCTCATCGTTTTCCTAATTATAATTACATGAATTATTTTTTAAAAGAAAACTAGGAATAATTACTCCTTAATAAAATAAATCTGATGCCAAAAATGGCTCACTCTCCTATCATTCCAAGTAAAGTGTGAGGTTGATTAGTAGGGAAAAATAGAAAAAGCAATTAAAAGTAGACCACAATATTAATGTTAGGTCACATGAGGGGGAGGGAGCAATTATATTAATTTACTTATTATTAATTGTCAGCATTTCTTTTAAAAGATGAAAGACAAAGCAGAAACATAAATAGATCAGCACAAAGGATGACAGTCACCACAAAAAAAGTACTTACAGTTACTGGGGAAATGCGAGTGGTTGTGGAAGAGGCAGTGTTAAGGTTCTGATGAGAATCTCCCTCTAGGAGTGCCTCCTGCACCTTATAGCCCCCGCTGTCCTCCAGAATGTGGACCAGTAGTAAGAACAAACACGAAAAAATACATGGCACACCAAGACACACAAACCCATACAAAGTAAAATTAAGTTTTTTTTCACATTCATATCACAGAAATCAGTCAGTCTTAACAACAATCTGAAGCAGGGAATCTACACTGACAGGAAAAAAGAACTTGTACTGCTAAAAACTAACAAACCAGAAAATCTAATTATTATTTTGTTTTTCATTCTGATTCTGTGAAGTTCAAGCTGACAAGGTTATTTGACAAAGTTCTAAAGTATACAATTTATACAGCTCATATTGAAGAAATGTTTAGTTTATTTTAACATTCAGTTGTTTTTATTATGAAATACACTATGTTTTGAGCACTAAGGATTTGTTCATTGACTTTTGAACAGCAGTGTATTAACTAATACTACGAAAGACCAAACTCTGTAAATTAATACATATATAAGATTACTAATTTTTTTCATACTCTCAATAACAACATTCGGCAGTGTAGAGAAATATCCAATTTTTTTGTTTACAGTTTAAGGATGTTTTTTTTGTTAAAGAGGAGTTATGAACTTGTCATTATGTATAAACTACCTAGACTCAATTACAATTCTAATTAATGCTTTCTTTTTGGAAACCATCAATTACATAATTTTATGTTTTATATATATATACATTAGAAAGCTGTTGCAAATCTACTAAATCCAGAACACGATCCAACATATAAACTCAGGAGCGACTTTTATGTCTTTCTAAACATGTTCTACTTTCAGGGGAAAACTTCATATTTCACTCCCTTCAAGATTTCAAGACTACTTACTGCCATCTTCTATAGTTGAACAACAAAAAAATCAAATATTCAATAAGTCATAACAAAACCAAAAGCTTCAATAGGAATAAAAACACCATCAAATGGTTTTATTCACACAGATCATCCAAGTTTACAAATACAGTTCATCAAAGAAGGTTCTTATTTCCACTTAAGCCTGGTCCTGTCATATAATTAATACACAAAACAGTGAATATATGCTTGGCATAGAGTAGGCAAGTTAATATTAGTCGGCAACTCAGTTAATGAGCTAATTAGTATTATCTTTCATGCATTATCCAATGTAATTGATCGTTTCAACAAACAGTATTGCTTCACTATGAAAAGTACATAAATAAAACTGCACGAAAACAAAAAATACAAAAACTTTAAACATAATATACTAAGACTGAATTCTATGAGCAATTGCTTGCAAATTTGAAAAATAAAATATATCAAAACAAGGGCATTTCAAGCTATAGCATCTTTAATTTTGGTTTGTCTCTCATAACCACTGAGTTTTTTTTTGTATTTTAAGGGCAATAAAATTATTTACTGATGTATATGCATTTAAAAATGGGCATTCACTTACTGTACAGAGTTCAAAATATGTGGTTTCTAGCTGTTGGATACAACCAAAATTATCACTTGGGCTTGGGTTTTTAGAATTTTGCGCAAAGCTACACGAGGGCTATCTGCGCTAGCCGTACCTAATTTAG
>NW_013666967.1:20442-22693 GCF_000517525.1 Limulus polyphemus
GGGCTACTCTTTTACCAACGAATAGTGGGATTGACCGTCACATTATAATGCCCCCAAGGCTGAAAGGGCTAGCATGTTTGGGATGGGGATTCGAACCTGCGACCCTCAGATTGCGAGACGACCGCTCTAACCACTTGGCCATGTCGGGCCCAAATTATCACTTGACAAGTCAAAAGCACTACTATGTTGTCAAATGGACAACCACAACGTGGCCCAATCCCATGGCAGTTAAGGTGTCTAGCCTTTGTTAGCATGTTCTGTGTACTATATCAAATACCAGTAGTGTGTCTATGGTCACCATGTTCTGATTTCCGTGAAGACGTGATCATCAAGACTACACATACTGTTTACCAATAAGTGTTTGTTATAACATTTTGCAAACCTGTCACAGTATATGACCAATAATGGATCACCACTCAAATGGTTTTGATAATGCCATATTAATTTCTGCCAGTTATACTTTGCATGTTTTGGTACATTAGACTTTCATACTGTATTTGAGGTAAGTTGTCGATCTGAATGGTTAAATAAGCTTTGCTTTAACTGTTTAAACCCATAATTTTTTTTGCCCGTCTGCCGGAATTATTTTCATGATGTTCTAATAATTATCACCATACCTTATAAATTTCAATTTTCTAACTTTTGTTTTTTTCCTTTCAGTATCAGGGGTACCCACATGAAGTACCGTTAAGTAAATAGCCTAAAACTTCTCGCTGTTGTATAAGGGTGTGTAGAGAGATTGGTGGGTGGTGAAGTAGTCACTGGTGTTGTCATTGGAAAAAACTTCAGCAGATCATAGTGGGCAAAGGGAGTCCAGTTCAAATACCTCTACTGTCTCTGAGCAGGTATTTTCTTTGCAGCTTGTGCTTTGGCGTACTCTTGGATAGCAGTGATGAGTTCATTACTTCCATCTTCTGTAAACAAAGCACTGAAGCATTCAATGGGTGTTAAGTTATCATTGATGTCAGTGCTTAAACCAGGATTATGTCTGTTTATCGGCAAAAACTCAAAGTCTTTACTTGTGGCTGACCTATCTTGCAGATCTACCTCAGCCCAATAACTATCTCTGGCTCTGGTAGTGGATGTAGATCTAGGAGGTGGATCAGGTCTAGCTGGGGTTCCCTTTCATGGCCTGACTGGGATGATGCCCCTTCTAATCAACTGACTGAGAAGCACTGGAATTGGGTCTCGATGACTGTTCCGAGTCACTTTCATCACTAGAGTTCTCTTCTAATGTCAAGATTAGAATCACCATTGTCATTACTCCCTCTTTTCATCTAACTGATTGAACATACTCATTGCTTGCCCGGCTGTAAAATGTTTCAGTGGCCTCTTTCCACTCACCATCTTTGTTTTACAAGTGATGTAAACAAATGGTTAGGTTTCACAAAGAAACACTGAAATAATCACTCTCAAACACACAATTTGTTGATCTGAAATTTGCCTGAAAAACAAATGATAATGCTTCACAGAATATCTAGTATATTTGAAAAATGTGGATAATAACATGGTTTAGATTAGTTTTCAGCCAACTAGACATAAGTGCTATTGGATGCTGTCACCGTCTGGTGGGTAAATGATTTACAGACAGACGCTGGCACTGTCTGCTCGAATTTCAGGAACCAACTTTGCGTCAAAGGTGAAAAATCGAGACAATATAGGCATAAAGTCTTTGAAAAGAGAGGCCAATCATGAATACGATCAAAACAAACATAAAATAACATTCCAAAGTTCCTGGCAAAGTGGCTGTTCATGGCTCAAGTCTGACAAATAGAAATAGCTCATGTTCTGCTCATGAAGTTTCTCGATAAAATCATGATTTTCTCTCAACTAATGAGCTTTCTAGTGTGATATTTGATTTAGGACAGCGGAACACCAAGTTTGTAATTACTATTATTCAACTAATGTGTTCATTAAAGTGTGAACAACTATAGTTTATTGCAGACAACCATAACTGGTTCAAAGTTTGTCAACTGGACAACCCAATATGTATGTCTTATTTCAAACACTGCTGTACAGTACAAACTAGGTTCAACTTTGTATAATATTAATTAGGCCTCATTTCACAGATTAACATATAGGTCTAGTAGTACACTGGTTTCTAAATTATGGTTTAAGGAACACAAAAATTATTCCTCATTTCTTTAAATTGAATGCTTATAAATCACAGTAATTCCAGTATTTTATTTTTTTAGCTTACTTAATTATTTCCAATTTAATTTTAATTACCGTATTATTCGGAATATAAGAC
>NW_013666967.1:22825-45187 GCF_000517525.1 Limulus polyphemus
ATTTTTTTATTATTTAGAGAGCATTATAAATAGTTATGTTTTTAAAAGAAAAAAACTACTATTGTTATAAATAACACATTCAATTGAACTAAACTATGTATGCCTATTTAAATATATTTACACATGGCTTGTGTGTATATATATATTATTCATACCTTCGGTGTATAGGATGCAAGCAGATTTTGACATCAAATTTTGGGGTAAAAAAGTGCGTCTTATACACCGAAAAATATACGGTAGTTCTGTATTAATATGTATTCTATAAATGTAGACAATTTTTTTTGTAATACAGCTTCTAAATTACACCAGCACATTAAAAGGTGATGCTGTTGAATTTATGCGGATTCTGTATTCATATTTCTCACCTTACAATACAATAACTTCTTCTGTCGAACTCAAGCTTTGAAAACAATACCAGAGTCCCAGAGCCACGATGGAATAATCCTTCTAACTTACAATAAAATGCAGGCTGAAAAGGGCAGACAATTTTAAAGCTACGTTAACTTACTGTGGCTGGGGAGGCACGTGTGGTGTGAGCAAGAGGATTTCCATCACTGTCGATAGCAGCATGTTGAACTAGGTAGGTGCCACCTGCTTGATGGGCTAAAAGTTGCCCCTGGATACCAACAGCATTGGCACTAACTGTGCTTCCAACCTGCATAATCAGCCAGCAAGTTTCATATCATTTCAAAAGAGCAAAATTTTGAAACATATATCCTCTCTATTTCAGTTAAGAATATCTAAAACATCTTATACTTATATCCAAAGAGGTTCTTTTAATACACATGTAATATTGGGCTAATACTCTTCTTTTTAAAGCTCTATGAATTGATAATAAGTAACCACTGAATCATGGTTTTTATTTACCCATACTAATGTATTATATTATTATATGTTTAGGATTGGTGAATGAAAGTACTTTGCTTTGTATGAATACTAGTTTTTAATTCAGTGTGATGTTTGATATAGAAGTGAAAAATAATAATTTTGCTTCTTATATCAATTTGAACTTCAGTAGTAATGGGTCCATGAACCAAAGACAAATATAACATCATCTATGTCCATGCTTTATGTAGCTATAATGAAACACCTGAAGCTTGTTGGTTTAGAGTAGGTTTTAGGTAAGCTATCAGTAGACTTTCTGTTACCCTAACTTTTCCAGTTAATAGAATGAAACAATTGATTATATTTTAATAAAATGAACTGAAAGTTAAGCATTCATTGATTATTTATAAAATTAAACGTTGATATCATGGCATGAAATACAGAAACTGAGTACATTATATTAAAATTACTTTGGAGCCTCACCAGTTCATTTACAGTCTATATTGCCATGTTTGGCCATGCTCTAACTGAAGAGAGTGCATCTTGACAATAGGCCAGCTGCATAATTTCCATTACAAAAGGATCTATTAAAACTGGATTTATAAAGCTGTCATGTCCAAAGCACACCAGTCCTCACTGACTACTTTCTATAATCTATCTAGAGTACATGGATAATGGTTTCCCAACACCAGTTTTAACAGTTTGATCAAATAGCAATCCATAGTTCACTTGACTGTTTCATAAATACCTGTTTCATTCTCTAGCTGCTTGAGATATGTGACATTTCAAAGGGAAGTATGAATGGAAATCTCATATTGGTGATCCATACACTGTTGGTCTTATTTCTGTGTGCTACAAAGGGTCCAGAACATTGATCTTATAGCAAGCAAAGTTCATCTTGACCTTTCTATCCACTCTCCTAATTCCTATCTTGCATAGAATTCAGTAATAATCGTGAAGCCCTTCAAAATATTTCAGGATATGACTTGTACCACTTCTGGAAACATTTGACACATAATGACCAGTAGAAAATGGCATGAGACTTGACAAAGATATCAAGGAACACATACTGCTATTTTCATTTAGCTGGCTACTGCTCATACAGTTCTATATAGTTGGTCTTCCTTTCCTGGATATGACATTGATATGACTTGTGTCACTTTTCCAGACAGAGATCCTTACTGACTACGTTTCACACTGTTGCCTACAACATCAAGATGGTTTTTGTCACAGACCCCCATAGTCATGAATTCTCACCTATTACAAGATATTGCCCTTTGCTTACTATGGCTGGGGTATGACTTGTTGCAGCTCTCTTTCGAAATGGTCCCGGTTCCACAAGGTGAATTATTTATTCCTTTGTTTTCCAGTGCCATTAAGTAGAAGGGGTATGAAATTCTTAATCCCTGATCTGAACACACCATATGATCTGAGTGTATGAATATCTTGTGCTGGAAAGTGTTACACATCCTTCTCAAATGTGATAAATTTTTGGTCGCATCACACTACTTACAAAATAATGTGAAATTGTAGTTCTGATAACTTCTTTTTTTTCACTGCAACTTTATAATTGCTGTGGCTGTCATCTGACTTGTTGATGTGCATATTTAAAATTGTTTTAATATAACTTTCTCAATCTTCTGCACATGAGATTTACTATTAAGCATCTCTCTACAGATTTAAACAAGCACTAGCTGTCAAAATAAGAAAATACATTTGACACTGTACACCATCTTATAACACTGATTTTAGCCTTAGTCATTTTAGGATTATAAGAATAACAAAAAGTTAAAATTTTCCTATAGAAACAGCCACCTGATACAGATAGTAGGAGATGAATGTATGAGTTCTAGTCGATATGCCCGCTTGAAGAATTTCCTCCAATGGCAGATGGAGATAAGACATCAGGGAAAAGGTAAGGTGCCTGATCTTATGTGACAACACCTGGAACAGATTTTGGGAAGAAGGAGACAAGGAGGAATAAGCCAACTGAATCAAAAGCTGAACCCAATTAATAAATGTTGGAAGTAGAAACATCACAAACAGAGGAATGTTGCCAGGGGATGAAAATGTGGGAGTGAGAACCCTGGAACGTGTGTGGGCAATGTAACAACAAACAGCACATATGAGACATAGAAGCCTATCCGTATCAGATCAGGAATAAAAGTGGGAGATGGAAAAAAGGGAAATCAGCGAGAAGGAAGAATTACTTTCATGAGCTGCCAAAGTCTTGGGAAGGAAGGATCGATCCAGGTAAAGGATAACATATGTGGAATGGTACAGAGTGCACGAGACATCGATGGCAACGTTCACAGGCTAACAGGAGTAGGAAGTAGGTCGTAAGGACAAGTGAAATAAAGAAGAGGAGGACAAAGGTTCAAATGGAAGTAGAGTAAGACAGTAAAGAACCACATTAACATCCCAATTCATAAGAACCACTCAACAAAGAAGTCTACAAGTCCGGAAGGAACGCAATAAAAGGGAGAGGGTAGTGGAGGTAAACACAAAATGGTACCGGGAAAAACAGGTGTGAGATAAAGCTGCTCAATATCCAACATTGGATGAGACCAAAGTTTTATGATTGAAGTGATGAAATCTGTAATAATAGGAACGATGGGTGGAGAAGGGGAAAAACTCTGACTCAGAGACCAATGGTGGAAGACATCCATTTACACTGATAAACTGCCAATGATTAAGGGCAAATGGAATGAGCTAAAAAAAAAAGACTCGCCAAGACAATCTGGATATCCTTACCAAAGATCTGATAAATGCCAGGTGTGAAAATGGAGGATAGAAAGAGCAGGATGAAGGGATGGATTGAGAGGAAAAGGCAATGGATGGTGAATATGGAATTGAAGTAGTCGAGGAAACCAGGGATGTGCCAGCCAGTAAGGAGCAATCAGAAGAACCTAACACGAAGTGGCATGGATGATCAAATCACCCAGTGGAGAAGACAGATTGGAAGATAAACATAAAAATATAGGTCAGTTCAATACAGGCTGAGCACATCAACAGCTAAGGCTTGTGGATAAGGAACTGGAGACCCAAAAAGACTTTAAGAACCCAATGATTGGTAGTGAATTCCTACCAGAAGAGAACAAAATCTGTCAAACAAGCTCCCACTGGACCAGAAGCCACAGTAAAGTCACAGGTACTGCTGGCGATGAGGAGATCTGTGTCAATAAACATAATGAATCGTGGAACCCCCTAGTGGGAGGAACAGGTAAAGGACAAGATGGTGTCTAACATGGAACAGGAACATGGGATTGCAAGGGCTCAGGGGGATACAAATGAGCAACCAAAGACAAAAGGGTCGAATGTTGCCTCACAAATTACACGTTATTCCAAAGTTTCTGCAATATTCCCCAAAATGGACCACTGGAGAAAAGGAGTCATCCATAAGTCCAGAAGGTAAGTGGACAGTAAACAAAATTGGGACAAGATAGCATCCCTCTGCAGAAGATCCTAACAGCAAAGAATCCACATGGGAAGAGACAGAGCCAAGGAGGACAATTGCACTAACATACAGGCAAGGAAAGAGAAGGTATCCCCCCAAAAATCCCTCAGGATATATATATATTTTTGTTCAGTGCTGCCTTCTATATGCAAAAATCTTTTTTGCATGCCACAAGCCTTACACTCCCACATACCTCACAATTATCGTGGCTGAACTGCATCTTGCATGCAAATCATCATGTGACAACCCTCCACCAATAGGAGTGTGACACCCTCCTGAAGCATGTGACTCCCTCTATTTGATTCTATCAAACTACCACATATTTTTAGGCAGTGCTATAGTCAAGACATGTTTTGATTGTGCTCTCATCAAGCATTTTTGTCTTTAATATTATTATATGAAGTGAAAAGTTCATTTATATCTTTTATTACTGGTTTATTTTTTACAGTTTTCAGTGATAATTTACCTTGGTTCTTCTTTTTTATTTGAATATTTTCATCATTTTATGACGAATACCGACGTTAATGTTACCATTTTGGAGATTCTACAACCTGCTATCAACACAATTACACAGGTTTCAGGTCAGGGGAACTTGACTGATAAATTTTCAGCGTTAATTCATCAGGAGATTGAACATTATCAGAACCGACCTACTTCTCCTGATAGTGCTCGACTTCTTCCTGAACCTGCTGAACAAAGATTTTCACAGTCGTTTTCTTCCTCCTGATTATGCTGTGCTTTCCCATGTCTCTCCTGCAGAATCTGTTAGGCCTAATTCAGCTTTTTTAGACATGATTTCTCAGATCTGTTTTATTTTATCCAGTTCCTAAATTTCTTATAATTCTATTACTTCTTCTCAGTATTTTGTTTTCCATTATTTTCCTGATATCGGGGTTCATGCTGAACATTTTGTTTCTCAGTTGCAAGCTGGTGCTAGCATGTCTCACCCTCCTTGGGCCACAGATCAGTTTGCTTTGGCTTACCATCAGGCAGATTACCCCTTTCTTCATTCTCAGCAGTTATAATCACTACTGCCAGTATGGGTGGGAGGGTGGGGGCTGATCCTGACAATCCTATCTGTTTATCCCAGGCCCAATTTTCCCACCTTCATCTTACCCTTATGTGTCTCCTGCAGTATTTGTACATCACACACCTTTTTTTCTGATGCACTCTACCTGTCTATATATATATATGAGAAGAGATAATGTACCATATGAGAATAGAGAAACAACTCATGATAAAGGAAATATGTGTTAATAGCTCATCTAAAGCCTAGTTTCAACCAACAAGGTTCAAGTGTTCCACAAATATTACAAATATACTGAAAATGTCTGGATGTTCCTATTTTACACCTCAAGCCCATTAGAGTGTTGTAATACTTAAAAGTTAATAACTGAATTCTTTAAGGAACTGTCTATACAGTTGGCAAATACTGGTTTAGTTGAACAATCGCCAAGTTTGTTTTTTTTATATTTTTTTATTAAAAGAAGGATGACGTTTCGAGCTAGCATCTCCCCTTGTTAATCCTTTACGTTTTTCTACAAATCAGTTTCCTCGGCTTAAAAAGTAGAATCATACAAAATTAATATAATAATATAATACAAAACAAAACGAAAAAATTGTTTAAGTGATTCCCACATGTTTTGTAACAACAAGTAGTGAGTTTATTGTTTAAAAACCAAGTACAATAGGATGACTTGAGCCTCGTTAGCATCATATGACTATCTATGAGACAAATCTAAACACTGTTTAAGTGATTCCCACATGTTTTGTAATGACAAGTAGTGAGTTTATTGTTTAAAAACCAAGTACAATAGGATGACTTGAGCCTCGTTAGCATCATATGACTATCTATGAGACAAATCTAAACACTGGTAAATTTGTTAATACCTGAGAATATGTAACAACAGTTCCAGTATTATAATAAGCTGCTGCTGCTGTAGCGGGGCTGTACATGGTTGATGAATCAGTAACACTGTACACTGGATATCCTGTCCTGTACAATAGAAACATCTTCTCAGTACAAACAACACTAATGTCCACAATTGGTTAAATTAAAATATGAACAGTTTCAATGTAAACGTAACAATTTACACATTCAAACTAATTTGGTTTTAAGAAAAAAGACAAACTTTAATGCCTTCAAATAAATAACCGTATCATAATTTACTTGGTGCTAAGAGAAATCACAGGAAAATACACTTGAAACTCAATAGCTTATAGGAACAAACCAAACAAACAAACAAAACACAGGTGCGGTTCATTACCTTATCCAAAAAAATGTCGACCCTGAATGCTTTTACAACTGGTAAACAATAAGTTTATATTTAGTATGTAAGTAAGTTAGCAAACAGAAAACATGGCTGTATTTTCACTGTTTTGATTAGTGATGGCTGCTTGAACATTCATTCGTAATGAGAACCACCTCGTGTATTTTGAAAACGTTGCATTTCTTAATGTAGTAGCACTTGTAGCAATGTTAATTGTTTAGCCAAACACAACGTTTAAGCTACTATTATCAATAATCAGTAATAAAAAGCACTATGTGTTATGCACAGATTAGAATAAACGTTGAACGAAAGTTTGACAAAGACCATTATTTTCACAAGCAAAACCAAGGCCTCATTAAAACTGTGTGAAGTGTGCCATTCAAAATTGTGTAAAGTAAATTGTGTGAAATAAAAGTCATTTATGATATTGCCTCAAGTAGCAAACTGCATAAAAAGTAAGCAAGGTCTCCAAAAATCCTGCAAGCTTTATTTTAAAAGCAGCATACACATCACAATCCTTGTTAACTGAACAGTACTTTTCATGAAACTAACTCATAATAATCCAAGTCAAAGTATAATGATGAAATCTATTAACTTTGGTGCAGTTTGAACAACACCCATTTTTCAATTTCACTGAATCAAGAATTAGTGTTTTAAATAAATAAATAGAATCATTGACTTGAAATATACAATTTTTTAATTAAAAATCAATGATAACAATAAAAAATAAGCATTAAAATGCCTTACACAAAAAAAATCCTAAACGAAAAACAAGTGAAAGACATATTTTTAAACTTCAAGTTCATTAAAATAATAATAATTATAAATAAATAAATAACTGGTGTTAAAATTAAAAATAAATAATGTTGTGTTATTAATTCTGACCATGAAAATCAGATTAGTAAGTTACTTAAACAAAATTGATGCTAATTACAATTCACATACTCAATCTGATTCATACCATAACAGTCATTGTTCATGAAAGTATAGAATATATATAGAGAGCTTAGACCATTACTACGTCTGTCATCCTAACCAGCCTGATGAGCTCTGGCACTGGGCAAAAGGTCTCACCAGCACTTGATACGATGTAGTAAGGTTAACATATTGTAACGTGTTCTTCTTTGTTTCTTAGAATTATAACTTCAGTTATAAAGTAGTTGTATCTCAAAAGCTCTGTCATGTATGAATTAACCTTACATACAAGAAAAAACATGTCTTTTGTGTTAGAACAAAAGATTGTTAAAAATACATACATTGATGTATTTGTTCCTCCAAACATTCCAGGATCACCTCCTCCATCTACATACTGCACAAATGTGGGCTGTGTAGCCTGAAGAGCCACAGTACCTTGTGTTTGTCCATCTGATTGAGAGACTTGAAAAAATTATAATACAAAACAGAAAATGTGGATAAGGTGAATTCCTTCAACTGTTTACTAAAGAACAAATAAATATGCATTACTGAAATAAAAATACTTAAAATATAGAGATAATAAAAATACATTCAGTCACTTATCTAAACATAGGTTTATTAAAAAAAAAATTCTGTCTCTTCACTTAAAAACATATCTAATTTTGTTTTTATTAAAGCTTATAAGTGTGCTTCAGGAATATATACAACTTAGATGTGCGACAATATAAAAATAGCCCTAATCTACCTTGCAATAAACCAATGTGAAGCTTCTAATAATATTAATTTTACTTACAAAATACTCACTTTGTCAGTTCCTATACTGTTATACCAAATAATGCTTAACTCACCAGCTACAGCTATAAACTGTGGAGTTCCGCCAGTAGAGCTTGCTTGAACTACAACACTAGAAGTCTGCTGTTGTGTAGGAGCTACCACAGAAACGGAGGCAGGAACGGCTACAGTTATGGTGGCTCTAGAGCCTTCTGATGGCTGCTGATTTTGGTCCACAGGTACTGATGGTTGATTAGATACTTGAGTTCCTGAAACCTGGCAAGAACCTCTGTGTTTCACTAACTACAAATATTTTGGTTTTACCTGTTAAGTATTCACAATGGGTCTTCATGGTTGTATAAAACAAGTTAGGTTTTCAAGCTATGTTGAGTGTAAGATAGCTTAGCTAAAAATGACTAAAAATAGGATTAAATAGGATTAATCATCTTTTAAGTCATTTTAACTATTTATCATACGTTTGAATATACTTACTATCAAAATAAAAGAACCTCTACAATACATAATACACTATTAACTATACAACTAGATAAAGTCACTGTGGAGATGTCAAAGTTCACACTATTCTCTCTAGTCTAAACTAGTATTAGAATTATAAGTGTACATACATTCTGTCTTTGGCTTCAAATTTCAATAGTTTAGTGCATATCTGACTTATTATTAATATTTAGAGAAACTGAATATTTTACTGGATCCATGCCAATGTTTTATTGTTCAAACTACGACTCTTCGGGGAAGTTAAACGTTCATTTAGTAACTAAGCCTGAATAGGCCTACAATTTATAAACCAACAGCACCTACTCGCTTGCAATGGTTAGTTGAACAATACACGATTCCATGAGGTTTGAACATGTCGTTTTGTCCTCTCATTTAATAATTCCGCGATTGTAAACATAGTTACCTGCTCTGCTGAACGTTTTTCAGTATCACCTCAAATAATCCATCCCTTGTTATCAAGTATACACTAGAAACAAGCATGCATTCATTCTTTTCACCTAGCAACGCTACGGCAACAACTTTATTGCTGTTGCTATGGGTACAAACTGGGATGTTCATTTAATTTAACGTTGATTCGTGCACATGGTGAACACTAAAGAAACAGCAAGTAAACTACAAGATGAAAAGGGATAAGTTATTGTAAATGAAAAGTTACATGGCAAACATTCATATAATGTTTTACGAATAGATATCATAAAATATTGGTTGCTTAGAAAACTATTATAAAGGGAAAATATGTACAGAGCGTAACCAAATTATAAACTTCCCCAACACGCCTGCGTAATATTACTGAGCCAATTAAAAAATTACAAATCCCAAATGAAATATCGTTTCTCGTGCACAAAAAATGTTGCCATGGTTACATAAGACACAAATATTCTTGTTTGTTTCATACTTTCGCGTAAAGCTACACAATGGTGTCCCCCTTTTTGTGAACTGATATATTAGAGGAAAGGCAGCTTGTAAACAGCACCCACCGCCAATTTTTGAGCTTTTCTTATGTGACAGAACGGTGGAACTTGAGCGTCACAATTACAGTGCACCCACGGCACGAAGTACAGAGCATATTTTTACGATAACGAGACGACAACTTAAACTGTCGAATGGATAGTCCGTGATATACAAAAATTAGGCCACGCCCGGTTCACAAGTATTCTATAATACATATGTAATACACGCTTACTGAATCCTCTAGAATATTTTTTACTTCACACAAATACACCTTTGCATCTCATATTCTGCATTGTCAACTATGCCCGACTGTCGAAGGTTTATGTAGTCTTTCTTATATAATGTGTTATTCCAAGTGTTAATTTTCTTTAACAGTTATCTTCACAGTCTGACGATATAAAAGCTCTGTGTGTGTTGTTAAGCGCAAAGCTCCACAATGGGTTATCTTTGCTGTGCCCACTGTGAGTATAAAAAAACCTATTATAAGTCCCCACTCTTGCTGCTGAGCCAGCGGGGGGGTAAAGGTGGTATGTTAGTCTAACATCGTTCCTTAGTTCACGTATAAAATATGTTGTTCAGTTTTACAAATGCTCTTTAGCTTATTAATCTAATTAACTATAGTGTACGAAAATCGTAATTTTGCACAAAATCTACAAAATGGGATCTTTTGAATAATTCAAATGCCACAAAAATTATATACTACGCGAACTTCTATTGAAATCAGTTAAAATGTAAAAAGAAAATAAAAATATATATCTTTTTATCATCAATGTTCTGATAGCGTTGTATCAAATGTAACTGTACTTCTTTCTGTCTAGCCCCCCAGTGGCACAGCGGAATGTCTGCGGACTTACAACGCTAGAATCCGGGTTTCGATACCCGTGGTGGGCGGAGCACAGATGGCCTATTGTGTAGCTTTGTGCTTAATTACAAACAAGCAAACTTCTGTCTAAGCTCACAAATACTTTAAGTTGTGTCCGCCGGTGGTATTACAACACTAATCAAATCGGGGGTTCGATACTGAACCGGTGGACAGAGCACAGATAGCTTATTGTTTATTTTAGTACTAAAATAAACAAATAACATTTGAACTAGGCACATGAACGCTTCACGTTTTATGTCTCTTTGGTGTTTTATTTGCTAACTCTGTACACTGAAAATTTTAAAATGGTCGTTAAAATTGTCTTCCCTCAGCATTCCGGACAAAAACTTGTATATCCAGTTCGTGAAAATTCAACTCCATAAATATTACTTACAAAGACGATATAGTACTTTAAAAAAACGTGTAATGTATGAAAGAAATAGCGTCCGCGCGTTAACTGCGAAACATCTTTGGATTTACACGGTAATTTGTTTATAGGCGTAATAATAAGCATAGAATTAAACGTAAGGTGGATGTATCATTTTTATATATTAACTATTACTAGCATCAGACATAATTTCATTTGATTTATACACTAAGGTCTTTCACTGTCCTCTATGCTTTGCATAATATTTTTATATGAATATTATTTATACTTATATAGATCTGATGATTAATTTGTTTATTCTAAAGTACAGACGTTCTACGAACAACACGCTATCACAATGAATGAGATATTTACGCTTTTTGTTTCGTTTGGTTGCTTGTTTGTAGAAAGGCACAAAGTTACACGATGGGCTATCTGTGCTGTGCCCGCCATAGGGGGGAAGGGTATTTACACTGTGTCGAATTTTAGCGTTTTAAGCTTACAACTGACCCCCTGAGGGAAGATTATAAAATAACTTATTTCTAACTTTAGCAACTTCACTTTTAATATCGTAAAGTAAAATAAAACATATGCATAAAAAATCCTCCAACTTAGCTTCAAAATACTAAAAAAAATGAACGAATGATTGAACGGAACATTTTTTTTATTTATAACAACATTTTTTTCCTTGAATTTGTTTATAAAAGTATATGCTTTCAACAAAATAATATCAAAATACATTTTACCTGGGCTTGACTTGACTGACTGGATGCCTGCGACTGGTGTTGACTTGTTGGTGCGTTAACTTGCACCCGGCTTGAAGTTAGAACTCGCATGTCTGATACGAAGCTCTGCGTTGTCATGACGACGACAGCCAAACGCTGTGGGGCGAAACATTATCATGAATAGGATGTTAAACACCGCTATCTTTGAACGCAGTTCCGAGAGTTCGGGCATGTAGTGTTAAACTGAACAATTTATTAAACACAGATGTTTTCCTGTTGATAACTGTTGGACAACATGAAATATTTAACTTAAATCAAATAATATACATATATATATATAAATCTGGGGAGTGGAAAGTAAACACAACACGGGAAGAACAACTTTGAATACACTGCGTTGCTATGGCAACTCACTTTTCAACTGTGCATGGATACATGATAAATAATTGTAAACTACGTATTACAGTTTTTACCACTTCGTATAAATGCTTATATATGTGTGTGTGTGTGTGTATTTCACAATTCATGCACTTCATGTTAGTATAGAAGCATTATAAAGTCCTTGTGCTACGAAAGCTACCCAAGGGCTATTTGCGCTAACCGTCCTAATTTCGAAGTTCGTGGACTACTCTTTACCAACGAACAGTGGGATTTGGTCGTCATATTATAACGCTTCCGCCGCTGTTTAAAGACGGATTTCGATCCCTGTGCTCTCAATAATCATTAAACTACACGGAAAGTAAAACTGCCACAAAATATGACTTAAACTCGCCAGATAGAAGTCATGGAATAACTAGCGAATCAAACATTTTTTATTTGCATTCCTTTTACTACTTCTACAGCGGTGCGAACAATTCTGTGAATATATTAGTGATTGAATGAAATTCTTTGTACTTCAGACACGTGAATAAAGTTAGTCAAAAATCGTGTAATGTCCCTCCGCTGAATATCCGGCTTTATGTATTGCTGTATTTCATCTTTTCCAGAAATATATTTTACGAATTCTGACCACGTTTGATAGAAAAGCTACGTTACTGTCTGGAAACAAAACATTAGGCTTTAATGAGAGTGAATCAAAGGTCGCGTATTTCATTATCTCTGAATAAAATAAAATAACTTCTACCATTGTACTACTATGTAAGACAATGAGCGCCCTCTCTAGTTTGAGTTTGAAACTTCACTGGATATTTAGTACTTTAGTACATTATAGGCTGTATTAATCTGTTCTGCCTCATTTTCATATCATTTAGCTTGCATTTAACAAGTGGGCACTGATGTTTGTCCAAAGCGTTTCAGTGATTTTTTACATTACAACTCAGCCAATAACAATATTATCAAAGCACTGAATAGAAAAATATACATATTTTAATTTTCATGTAAGCTCAGACTACTTACTGCCAGCAGAAGCGCCAGAACTCATCAACTGAAATGGAACTGTGACAACTAAAAGTATGTCTAAAGTACTATTTTCATACAGAAAAAAAAGAAACTTGTCACAGTATTGTAAGGCGCCAAAGTGGATGCGCAATAAGGCTTTTCAGGCTTACAAAAAGTGGATCACGTGCTTAAGTTTGTTTCTTTTAGATTCAAGTAGAAAATATGTACGAATAGTTTATATGGCATGATCGGTTTCGTTTAAAGAGAGAAAAATATTCTTATTCCTTAGCCTTCGTACTGATAAGCAGTCCTCCACCAGGGGTAAGAAACGTTAATCGGCTTGAAAGCTACGGGCTAAACCAGTGGTTCCCAACCTGGGTTCAGCGTAGGTAATACCATCTCATTAAACGAGTTTTTAATACTGATGTTCTTTTTAATTGCACACTCAGTTATATATATATATTTTATTTGATAGTGAAAAGTGGGATAACGAGTTAATAAAAACAGTTTGTTGGGTAGGCGGAATCTTTCAAAAACATGAAGTCCGTGAGGGGGGGGGAAGGATAATAAAAGGGGTCCTTGGTGGAGCAAAGGTTGGGAACCACTGGGCTAAACAAATCTCTTTGAACTGGTGAAATCAGTGAGCAAAAAAAACAACCGAAAGATATATCTAAAATGCTAATTTCATACGCTTCTGATTCGGAATAGTATACAAAGAACTAAAAAAAAAGAAAAAAAGAATGTGGATGAAGACGTAGGGTGCAATTGTTTGTTTTTTGAATTTCGCGCAAAGCTACACGAGGGCTATCTGCGCTAGCCGTCCCTAATTTAGCAGTGTAAGACTAGAGGGAAGGCAGCTAGTCATCACCACCCACCGCCAACTCTTGGGCTACTCTCTTACCACTTTTAGAATAGATAAATATGTTCATTTTTTGAATAAGACTACAGTTGAAACGTTGACCATCATTTGAACTAATAGGTAGGTATAGCTTTATCAACATTAATAGTCGGTTTAATGCAAGACAATGTTAGGTATACACGAGTCAGGCGCCCTAACCACCTGGCCATGCCGCGCCAATTAATAAATAGCTTTAAATTAGAAGTTTAACAACATAAATTAAAGTTGCTTTACTTAGGTTATAGTAATTTAAAATATGTATCAAGTCAAAGTCATCAATCAAAGAGTAGAAAGATACCATACAAATAGTGAAAACATGTTATGGATACCGAATTAATGTGCTAAACAAACTGGTGATTTAGTATTTTATAGTGAAATCGTCTGCAAAGCTACCTCGTTTTTAGAGCGATCTTAAGTCACGGACCCCGACGAGGTGTTGTTAGAAAATTCATCACATGAGAAGTACAACTAAATCGGAAACTCAGGATTATTTACCATAGGAATGCGGTCGGTTGAATCGATATGGGAAGCTGTTTTATTATTTATCTTTTTTTTTTGGAATGACACTATTAAACAGCAATGAATATTTTCAGCATTTTAATTATTTACCATTAATTAACATATGACGTAACGTCGAAAAACCCCTAAAGTTATCACATGAAGTGACTGTATTTAAAATTATGAATTAAAAGGAGAAAAACTGACTATTTTCAGAAGAAAATAAAATATTTCGAATTTACTATTTTGTTTTCCGGATAAACAACTTTTGTCGGAGTCGTATACGTTTATTAGGAAAACGAATTAAAATTAAACTACACATAACTTCACTCAAAACGGAACCGTAAAAAACTTTACACTATATATATATAGTACTTCATACATTAATAAGTATCACTGAATACACGTAAGTGATCGGTTATTACGTTCAGCTGAGAGCCGTGACCCGTTTGCTTTGGTTTACCATATGTTGCCCGGTAACAGTTTCCATAGAAACGACATAACCTGATTTTTTTTTTAAAACTGAGAGTCACGTTCACACAAACATACTTGGTTTGTGTGCTATAAACATTTTTCGTCGATACCAGTAAACAGGCATACACTACTGCCTGTGTTCATATTTCCATGTGTTGGCAGAGTTAATTTCAATACAAAATTTGACATAACATGTACTTTTGAGTTTCCAACTGTTATATATACACTGATAGTTTAGCCTTCTCATTTATCTTCCCATCTTTGAACTGTTGGCGACGCGCTTGTGAGGGTGAGTGTTAAAACAATTATACTAAACAAAAAGTATTCATCGTATACTAAATTAATATATACTGCTGGCTAAGCTAAAATAGTAGTATTATACATTACTTTTTCTTTTTTTTCCCCCGCAGAACATAATTTTCGAATGCGAACGAAAATCTTCAAAGGCTGGGAACAATAGCAATACTTGTGGTTGCATAGTAACGGTTCAGGTATCTATATAGACAATTACAACGTATAACACAGCATTGCTGATAACTTGGAACTATTCCCCCAAGATAACACGTCTCAAAGACAATATCTTACGAAAGCTCTGTTTTCAGTAACATAGCAACGGTTCAAGTTTTTATAACCATGGTTACAACAATGCAGCATCGATAATACAGCATTCATTCTCCACAGGAACAAGTTTCTCTGATTACATATTAACTAAAGGTGTGGAGATACAGAGATACGATACGATTGTATAGATACATCGTCTGATACGATATATCACGAAATTTGGCAAGCTTTCAGTAGACATCATAAGTCTTTTGTACAGAAAAAATCAGAATTTCTAATAAATTATTTTTGCCAAAAATTAATGATTCGAGAAAGGAAGATGGGTATCGAGTACTACATGTTGTCATCATTTCTTTTATCAAAAACATTACGTATAAAGTAACATAACAAAAATTAACAATAACAAAATAGATGTTAACTATATTTTACTTCTCGGCCCGGCATGGCCAGGTGGTTAGGGTACTCGACTCACAATCTGAGGGTCGCGGGTTCGAATCCCCGTCCCACCAAACATACTCGCCCTTTCAGCCGTAGGGGCATTATAATGTTGGTAAAAGAGTAGCCCAAGAGTTGGCTGATGACTAGCTGCCTTCCCTCTAGTCTTACACTACTAAATTAGGGACGGCTAGCGCAGATAGCCCTCGTGTAGCTTTGCGCGAAATTCAAAACAAACAATTTTACTTCTCTTGCCAGCTGCCATTTACTTGATCAAACCTGAGAATTTGGAAAAGCCCTATAAATTGTGAAGTACTTAAATAAAACAATGTTAGTAATATAGATAATAAATTACAGATAAGGCTGACAAACTTTGTAACAAACCGATGGTAAAACTTCTGTATCTGTATACATAGGTACGTATCGTATCGACTACTATGATGAGATACGCTCCCCCTAGTATTAACCCGAAATATTTAGAAGAAACGAGTTTATTTTTCAAGGTTATACTCTTCAACCATATAAGTACTAAGAAACAATAATTCGAAACAAATATTAGGAGCATTCTTTGTTGAAAAATAAAGGGAAGATTTCTTACACTGCTAAATTTGGGACGCCTAACGCAGATAGCCCTCGTGTAGTTTTGCGCGAAATTCATAACAAACCAAACCAAAACCTAAGATAGAATTAAACTTGCACTTGGCAAGTAAACAAAATACTACATCTATTATGTTTTCTGCAAGCAAATACATCTTTAAAAATAGTCTAATGACTGTTTAAGAAGCTAAGTACCAAGGTCATCCCCTTCTGGAAGACTCAGGATATCAATGTGGTTAATGTTTCAAAAGCTGCAGCATGAAAATTAAAAATAAATAAATTTTGAAAATTCTATATATGTCCAGATTACCAGAATATTTACAGAGTTGAACATGAAATAATAAAACGCTCAGTCTAACAATTTGCTCATGTACAGAGTCAAGAAACTCAATATCATCACTTTAAAGAAACTATTAGACAGATAACTTAAAGTGATAATTAGAAAGAGTCAGGAAGTCTCTTGAAGAAACAACTATAGAAGAAGGCATATATATTACATAATACCTGATTCATTAAAAACAGAAAAATCTGACCTAGGCTGGCTTTGTGGTTAGGGTACTTAACTCACAATCTGCACGTTGCAATTTGAGTTCCATCACCAAACATGTTTGCCCTTTCAACCATGAAGGTGTTATAATGTGATGATCAATCCCACTTTTGTTGGTAAAAGAATAGCCCCAAGATTTGGCAGTTAGTAGTGTTGACTAGCTGCCTTCTCTAAAGTCTATTACTTTTAAATTAGGGATGGCTAGTGCAGATAGCTCTTGTGTAGCTTTGTACAAAATTTGACAAACAACTCATTAAAATCCATACGATTGTTTGTTTGTTTGTTTTTTAATTTTGCGCAAAGCTACACAAAGGCTATCTGCACTAGCTGTCCCTAATTTGGCAGTGTAAGACTAGAGGGAAGGCAGCTAGTCATCACCACCCACCGCCAACTCTTGGGCTACTCTTTTACCAACGAATAGTGGGATTGACCATCACATTATTATGCCCCCATGGCTGAAAGGGCGAACATGTTTGGTAGGACGAGGATTCGAACCCATGACCCTCAGATTACGAGTCGAGCACCTTAACCACCTGGCCATGCCGGGCCAAATCCACACAAACTTGATGTTAAACATCTAGCAAAGAACTTCAGAAGTTATAGATTTCAGGGTCTAACTACTTAATTTCCAACTTCACATCAGTGAAAGTGAAAAACTGATCGTAAATGTAAATTATTATGAACAGTTGATATTTTAGATAGAAAAATTAAGAAGCGTCTTCTGGTATACATGGCATTGTGTATCTTCGAATACAATAACTCTGAAAGAGTAATTAATACCAGATAAGGGCTTTGTGTCTTAACCACACAACTTGTTCATTGCTTTGGTACATATAAACTATCCAAGTCCTCGAATGACCAACAAAAAGTAGATGATTACGAAGTAAAAAAATTACAAATTTCAGTGAGTTATTTCTGGTGAGAAAATTTTTCAATGAAATTGTATCATCTTTCTTGTTAGTTTGGTGTAAAGTTCTGTCATCTGTGTTGTAACAAGTAAATTGGAGAATTGTCTGCTTCGAGGTTGAAGCCTAAGTACTTCATCTGGCCCCATGCACGGCCAAAGGACATATATAAATACAAGTGCTTGTCCATTTCTTCAACAAATGTACTTTAAAATATCACATAAACTTACGACTGACGTTCACCTTCAAGCTAAGCCTTCTGTGATGATTCTACAGGGTGTCACAAAATCTGGAACCATAGGTGATTAGCAGCTTTTCTTAATTTTCAGATATGTGACTGATTATGGTGCTGTCAAAGCATGAGAAGGTCAAGTTAATCCAAACTTGTTTCAAATTACAAGGACAGAATGTGGAACACACTCTGTAAAAATTCCTTGAAAAGTGATTTCGGTTCCAGACTTTTAAGACACTCTATATTGTGATGTACATTAGTAAGTTAATATTATGAAAAGGTGAAAGATGTATAGAGTAACAAAAGATATATAATGTTGAGTGGGATACGAGATGTGATTACTAAAGCTTATGATAGTGAGAGAAGTATGATGTGTATAAGATACTTGCATCTGCAGTTGTAAGATGGTGAATCGAACCTGATAATTAATGTGGTGAGTTGGGAGTAGAATATGTGCAATGAACTGGAGAAAGAGTTTATTGCTTGGTAGGTCAGTAGGTACACCATTGTTCTCAAAAACTAGAATGAGTCATTCTAATTTAACAAATATTTGTATTTACAAAATGTATGTGAAGTTTCTCTACAAAATATGGTGAATGTGTAAGGTGAGGTTTACAAGACCAAATGGTTCTTTGTTCCCAGATGACATCATCATTGTCATGTTTACTTGTTTTGGGACTTCAATCTGGAGCATGCAAGAAGAAAGAAAGGCAGTATATAAGGTTTCCATGTGGAAGGCTACAACACAGGATCTGAAAGTTAATGAGGAACACCACAATATACCCAACCATGCACTTGGTAGGTTTCTCCTTTTGTATGATGTGAAATAGCAGTCTCGTAAAACAACAAAGTGAAAATGTATTGATAGCCAATCACATTTTGTTGTTATCGTTGTAATGCCAACAGAATTAGTGTAGTAAATCCAGTAATGATGACTGGTAAATTTGTACATGTGTTTTATACATCTTAACTAGGACTTAAGATATACATATTATTAATATAAAAAATTATTGCATATTTATAAATGTACTACATCAGATGATCATCTAAACATAAGATGTGTTTCAGTGGTACAAACCGTTTTCTCCGAAAAATATAACTTTTTTTCATTCAAAATACACTGCACATTAAAAAACTATAGCTGAAATTCACTCCTTCACACCACAAGATAAAAGAAAGGAAAAACAAATAAAATACAATGGCACACACTTAAAAAATTAAGATATTTCATTCCACTAGGACTAACTTATTCAGAAATATTACAATGGTAGTTAAATTTTTACCTATAAACTTACATTTATAAACATGTAATTTCAAATTAAAGCAGCAATAATGATGCTTTCTTTCTACTAAAAACAATTCTAAAAATTCGCAATTTAAAGGACTCCAGCTGATGTAACTTTTAGGGTTAGTAGGCATGTTTCATCCCAAAACTTTACTTATAATTAGTATGTTACACCTTACTGTGATATCGAACAATAATTTAATATTAAGGTAAAGATCTGACACACCATTCTTAAAATGTATCTATCTATATATATATATATATGTGTGTGTGTGTAATTGTTAAATTAAAGGTAAAAAATATTTCAAACGTCACACAAAATTAAAGAAGTGCAACAATAGAATGACATAACAAATATTACAATATATATTTTTATGGGTTTCATGCTTTAACTGAATATGTGTGTGGGGGGTTATTCTAAAAGTAATGTTGACTATAATTCTGAATTTACAAAGTGTACGTCCATGAGATGAGGCAAGCTTTTAGTCGACAATACAAGCCTATTGTAACAGAAAAATTGATGCTAGTCTGACTCAGACTCTGACAAGTCAGAATGCAAGGTGATGCTTCTGTGAAAAATAAAAATACTTTTTCCAAACATATAATTTGCAAATTTCATTTCTACAGTATCTTAAATGCATATCCAAAAAATGTTTCAATATCCCTGTATAATGTATCTGGTATTTTCTCGACCACAAACTGTTGTAATGTCAGCAATGAAGATTAACACGCGATGTTGGTAACTGAATGGCATTATGTACAAGATTGCACATAGGCCTAACTTCATAATTGTTTATCATCAGAGGTTTTGAATATTTTCTTTCCTTTTCATATAAACTTTCACTTAACTGTACCTCTTGTTCTATACACACACATATATATACCTGTATACATATATAAACATAAAAATATGATCAAGAAGTGGGGATTTATTAAATCTGAAACACAGAGGCCTTTATCATTGGTTATTGTTATATCAAATTGGCTTTATTAATTTTCAATTTACTTCATAGTTTTGATTTAAGCATATGACTGGCACAAAATAAATTTGGATGTATAAGTATAGGTGGTAAGAGAGCCACATAACAACTTGGTGTAGATGATAGGAGAAACAGCCTATGGCTTTGTTGGTGGGTATAGATATATGAAAACATATTTTGAACAAATTTAACGATAAAAAACAACATGAAACAAATTACCATAGGTGGTGCTAAAAGATGACTTGGGAATATAGTAAATTTTATTTTATTTTAAGATTACAACAGAAGACAGGTGAATTAGACATGACAGACAGCAATACTTTAGTAACGTGCATTGTTCGATATTATTTTTCTTCAAGAGCTAAATTAGGTAGTTGTGACGATCTTACAAATAAATGAAAGAGCTCTCCTCTCAAACTCAAATTTTTAACAGCAACTTATAATGTTGTCACATGATAAGCATATATTATTTCAAGGTCACATTTGAGCTCCACCTCTGTCCCCTTTTTTTTATAAATATTTTCTGCATACGTTTTTATACACTTTTACCAATTATCAAGAATAATGGTTGTGTGGGTCTCCCAACATTTACCAATATATATATATAAATACTTATTTTGTACCTATCCTGATGTTAGTTTAATTTCAACTTGGAATTATTAATGATTATTATTTGGAGATATAAACATGGTTTTTAAATTTCAAGTTTTCAAAATTTCCCCAATAAATTATACAGGATTTTTGTAATAACTGTCTAGTAGCGCCATCTATTGAAATGTTCTTAAGATACTATGCTTGTACACGTGTAACTTTCCCAAAATGAATTTTATCTCTCAGTAATCAAAAAGCTTTCTCTTTTACTCATCATCAGTCTTTAATAATTCATTTCCGTTTAATTAAAATCCAACATTATTACTTAATTAGCCTGTATCTTTAGTAAACTTCCACTTTTGTCTCTTCAGATTTAAATATCTACATTTCATTGATATATACGTATCTTGCTGACATTGTTAAATTAAAAAATAAGTACACAAAACTCAACTGGTAATTAAATAACAACTTGGACACATACTGTTAGTGATCGAGTTACAGTTATTTGCTGTGTCAGAAGTTTCTTAATGTGACTGCTACAATCTCAAATAAATCAATAACCTATACTAAACATCCAGCCCTCCCTAATAAAAGTCCCTTAAATTTCTTGACTCAGAAAAGATTATGAACTGTCACATCACTGTACAAACCTCTAAATACTTACATATTTATTTTCATTTGTACACAATACCGCATAGTTTCATCTTTACATGAGTGCATGTATGCAACATCACTGAAAATGTTTGTGACAGAACACAAACATTCAAATATTGACTTCAATAAAAAACTAATACGAAATCTTGCTTTACGATGTATAAAAATAGTAATAGTATATATATATATATATATGTATGTGTACTTTAAAATACTATACATGTTGTAGTGGTACAGTTGATTGTTATCAGTAGATGAACCCTGCAAAATATTATGTTACTAATGACAAAACTTCAAAATGCTGACTTAAGTAAATGTTTCTGTATACATATACACAGCTTTAAAATGTTATATTAATTTCTGTTTAATATTTTTTCAGATTATTCAGCATTATTTGCTACAGGTGTATCACACAAATATAGAGCACGTATTACTTGTCCTATGAAATAATATTAAATTAACGTCCAAAAATAAAATGACAGAAATGTCACATCATATTAGGTTAGGAGTTACAGTTTAAATTTAAAAACATCTTATATTGAGAGACTTCAGAGCTGCTGGGGGGTAATGAACACAATAATATTGAGCTTTGAAATAGAGAAATTAAAAGTATTTTTTGTTGTAGATTATCAATTTTTTTATGAAGAAGATAACTATTATTTTGCTATT
>NW_013666967.1:45342-52086 GCF_000517525.1 Limulus polyphemus
TACTTGTTATCTGAACAATGAAAAGCATATGGGATTGATGTACTTAGAGTTTCAAAAAAAAAACTTTTGAAAGGTACCACAGAAAAGATTAGCTAAGAAAATCACATTGGTATGAGTTGGGGAAATTCTACTTAATTAAATTCTGGGTTGATTGGACAGCAGAAAACAAAAAAAAGGTTATTATTAATGATAAAAATCTGGTAAAACTGGATACTTATTACTTCAAAACTGTGTGTCACAACACACTAATGCATCATGGCAACTTGCTAGGGGTATTGTCAGAGTTTCACCAAACAAAAAATAATTAAGAACATAAAAAAATGTACACAACAAATACAGCATATGGCAGGAGGGATGTAACACAAATCAAGCTGAATTAGTTAGAATGTTGTCAGTAAAAAAAAAGTTTGGGAACCACTGACCTAAGTGTTTTATATTTATTACATTATTTACAGTGACAAAGGGCATGTATGGTATGTCTGACTGTATTTAGGAAGATATTACAAATGACTTGGATCAACTGGTAAGATAAATAAACAAGTATTTGAAAAGTGACCTTTATAAGCCATTATATGTAAGAGGTGCAATGGTACTCCAACTAATAAAAGATGGACATTGTTTCCAAACTTCAAACCACCGTGCCCATAAAAGGAAAGGATCTACGGATTAAATTCATTGATAAATCGAAAGTGTCAAAACTTGCTTTGTGTCAACTATGATATTTACTGCCTTTCTTCAATAAAGGATACTTTTATCCAAACTTTCGCAGTTTTGACTACTTTTCAGACATTTTCCCCGAACATGGAAAAAAAAAAAAGTTTTAGCTGGATACTGTTAGTATATATATATCTACTTTATTCATTTTAAGTTACTTGGCAATGGTACTATAGTAATTGGATGAGATATTCCATGTCAGCTTGATCTTCTGGAAAAGTGAGAATTAATCCATCTTGAAGAAGAATACATCAGTGTAGGAAGGACATCCCTTTCTTGTCAAAACAGTTTGGCATCCTCTCTCTCAAGAACCAAGCAAGTAAATATACTTTGTGCCCAACTCTTCAACCACATAGTGGTGCTGTTCTCTAATGTTGATTTTGTCTTCTGGTGCTGCACACCATGGATGATAACTTGCATCCATTCCAGATTAAATATAATACTCAAATCTACATTACACTGACCACTTATAATCCTGCTCTTGATTTTCCATAGCTTTGATTGCATCTAATGTTGATAGTGTTCTGAAAGAATTAGGATACATGAACATGTGTACAACAACACTGCACAGCAAGATCAGTATCATCTCCGTTATGGAAGACAAAGCTGCAGTAGTGGCTTGGAGCAAAATTATCTTCTGTAAGATGGAGGCGATATCCCGACTTCGAGTATCATTTTCTGTGCATTCAGTCCTCACAATCAATGTTCCCTCTAATTTTTTCAATCCATGTGCACCAGTATTAAGGCAATGTACGGATGTGTGCTGCCAGTTGTTGTTTTTATTGGGGGGGATGGGTATTTTAGGCCATCAACCCTATTGAATCATTAGGCCAATTTGCAATGATACCAGTTGGTTATTTGGGCTTTAGGCCTATCGACTGCCAGGGTCATTAAGGCCGTCAATGTATTGAGACTCCTCACCATTACTGAGGATGTGTGTGGCATTTCATTGGTTGTTGTGCGGCCACGCAGCTTAGAGGGAACACTTCTCACAATGCATGTTTCAGACTTGACTTTTAGGATGTTCCATACATTGATGCATATAAAGCAAAAGTTTCGTCTGTGTGTCTACTTTTTATGCCCATATTTTTACACCAATATTTGCATGCATCCTTTTAGGCCCCACAAGGAGTGATACAGAAGGACTGGTGTTTGGATCTGATCCCTCATGTGACTTCTGTCTGTATTCACTTTTCACACTTTCAGTTTTTGACTAATCTCAACCAAACCTGACATGCACCCATAGTCAAGGGTACCCTATGCCTGCAGAGCCACCCGGAGAGTGACGTATGGGGACCCTTATGTGTTCTCCATGTGTTGAACAGTTATATTGCCAAGTATACAATATAAATATTAAACAAGCAGTGAGCTGCCATGATACATTAAAAACAGCATATTTTATCCAATCATCATAATAGTATTTCCAAACCAACTGAAACCAATAAAAGAGATAAACACCTTCAGTATTTAGGTACATTTTTTTCTATTGGCCTTTTAATTTCTTTGGAAGAAAGGTCCAAAGAGTGGTCAAAATTAGAAATGTTTGGGTTAAAAGTACCCCTATTAATCTAGAAAAAACAGAGATGTTTCATGGTAAATATCCAAGCTGACAGAGGACAAGTTTTGGTACATTAGATTTATCAAATAATTTCATTAGTAACCTTTGGCAGCTTGAAATGTTAAAAAAAATTCTGTTTTTCAATAGTTTGAGCACTCCCTATAGGAAAAGGCAATAAACTACACTGTCCATATAGTACATTCACAAGTACAGCTCACTTATAAACAGTAACCATTATGGTAAACATTTCCGTTTTCAAATCAACAAAACTCAAAGTTGATGATTTTCAAAAATTCCCAAACCAATTTTGGGCTTCACCTTTGAAGACCAATGCAATGTAGACCCAAAAATTTTGAAACAATAGTTTTGAGCCATAGACAATCATAGAAAAAAAAAATAACAAAATCAAAAGAGTCATATTTCATGGACTACCTGAGTGTCATATATATTAGTTCTTAAATATAGTAACTCCAAGGTAATGCATTTATGACAGCAAAATTTGGAGCACACATTTCATATATATGTAGGAAGAGAGGTGTGGCATAATCATGGATAAATCAATCAAGAAATCAAAGCTGTACTCTACTGCTAGTAGTACAGCTAATAGAATTTGAAAAGTTTATTTATAAATGTGGTGATTATAAGTCAACAGAGTCTCTACACAAATCACTAGATAGAACTCACTTGAAATACAGTAATGTACCTAACTACCACACTAGTACCAGGGTAAGATGATAAAATACAAATGTATTGTTACGACAGCGGAGGTCACGTGACGCTAGTAACACATCATGCACTTCTCAAACGTTCACGTCCCTTTCTGACTTCTCGAGAGCTTACTAGATTCGGTATTCTTGTATATATAAAACATCAATGAGTTCATAAGTTAGTGCCTGACTTTGTAACTAAAAAACTACACCTATTCTGAGAAGCGGGTAAAATAATAACAACAAACTATGAGAAAATAAATAGAAGAAAAAAAAACCTAATCTGTAACCTTATACAAAAGAACACTTCTAAAAAATATCACAAATAATGATCAAGCAAGTATATGCAATAATCTGTAATATTTAATAATCAACAAACATATCTTATGTATCTCTAGTCTAACTTCTTTCAACAGTCTCACTTAACTTCAAATCATATCATAGGCTTTTTATTTCCTTGCCAGACCACAAACATATCACAACTAACAATTTAACATATATGAACTCAGTATCCATACACCATCATATTTTTTCTTAAAAGTGACTCATTTGTAGAAGGGGAAAATACATAAATGACAAACAAACAAAAGCACAACTAAATAACAAAAAGAAAGTGTATTCTTTGATAGATTATTTAAGCAGAGTATTCATGATGAAACTTTATAGAATGGACGGCAACTGTCTGTTGTAGAGGACGATGTTTCTAAAGTCTTCAGGTCCTGAAGACGAAAGCGGAAGACTTTTGAAACATTGTCCACTACACTTGTGTCTCTACAAAAGGTAGTTGTCATACATTCTGCAAAGTTTCATCAAAAAAAAAAAATTGCTTTCTCATACTACTGTGTACAGTTTTGGTTTCAAGGTAGGATATTGGCATACTGGAAAAGACTCAGACAAGGACTACTATGATAATTCCAGAGATGGAAGGATTATCTTATAGTGATCTTTTAAGATCTCTTAACTCATTTTCTCTTGAGAAAAAAAAAAAAAAAGAGGACAAAAGTTTTTCTTATTTAAGTTTACAAGTTTATTCAGGGATCAACGGGATGAAAGCCTCTGATTTCTTTGTCCTATGTTCTAAGAGAATATGTTCAAGATGTAGAAAAGATAGGTAGGTAGTTTCCGGTTAAGATAGTTTCATTTTTCTAACAAGGAGATTGATTTACGAAAAGAGTTGCCACCAGCAGTAATGGAAGTCAAATACTTTATATATATATACCAGTAGGTTTGTATGTATTTTTTGAAACTACAAGATCCCTACAACACTACAAACCATTTGATATTATCCAAAAACCTGACAGTTCTTATATAAGAAAATGAGGGTGGAGAATTGTAACGGTTACTTGTAATCAATGTTGGCATACAAGACTAACAATTCAGATTAGTATTATAAAGCTGTAGTATAGGCTTTGAAATGTGACGTATTGAAGATTTTTGGTTTCCTGAAAAAATAAAGGGTGGATTTAAAATTTTACTTTTCTTAAAAGTGGGTGAGAAAGGACAGCCTTGAAAGACTAGGTGATACCTTGTTGTCCATAAAAAATCATTTTTGAGATTCACTTCAGCATATTGTGAAACTCATACACAGAAAAAAACGACAACATAAACCAAGAAAGTGACAATGACAAGAATTTAATTTCAGTAAGAATAATGTTAACAAAATGTGTACACTCTGATTTTGAGTCTTTTTACAGAGAAAATGTGCTACTGCCTAATCATCAATAATTTCCTTACGTGGAATACTGCTCTAAAATCAGATGCTGTTCCTGAAAACCAGTTTAATTGGTCACATTGTCATAAACTATATTGATAAAAATCAACTAGAATACACAAAAAAATTAATTAATTTGATGTTATTTTAAAAGAAAAGTTCTCCCTACTTACTTGACCAAAAAAAACTTATCTGTTAGTAATCAATAATTAAAAATTATTTCACATTCTTTGGGTATTTACCTAAATGCTAGGATCTAAGTTATAGCCACATAGTGAGGAAGCCAATAATCATTTGTAAGAACACTTTGAATATAATTAATTTTCTAAAAACTATAATGCTAATTTTAATATTTTGTTCAAAAAGTACATAATTAAGAAAATTTCATTCCCTAGTATTTTACAGATAAGCTTTTCTATAACTCATTAATTTTTGTATTTTATTTTCTATTTATGCTTCTATAAAACAAAAAGTGTTAATTTTCTTTTACAACAATACGTCTGCAAGACCTAAATTATTGTGTTTTTTTAAAGACATTGGTTCAATATTTTTAAAAATCCATAAAAAAAAAAGATTTCCTATTTTTCTTGTATCAGAATTCCAGGCATTTTTTTTATTCTCAATTTACTAAATACATTTAATAAGCAAGAGGTTCCATTGTTGATTCACATAACAAGGAATACGAACACATAACGTGTAACTGGGGACAGCTAGTGGAAAGAGCCATGAGCTTTTGTATAATTTTTTGCAAATATCCAAAACAAACTTCAAGGTATAGAGATATATATCGCTAATTTGAAATTCACAATAATAGTTTCTCATGTGTACTGCAGAAAACAAAAGCAACCACATGTTTAAAAAAACATTTATTTAAGCCTAGTCTCATTGTCAAATTTCAAAAATGTGATCTTTAGAAATATTATAGTTGATGTTGAACTTCACATGTTTCTAAGAGTTAGTATTAACATACGTGTAGCTCATATAAAAACTGATTGTTTGGACTGAAACGTTTTGTCTAGAAAGAATTAAAAATATAATGTTTAAAAAGAAATAATAACCAAAATATGAAAAAAAAGGAATGATTATTAAAGTCACAACAAATTAATGTTTGTTTGATTTGTTTTTAATTTTGTGCAAAGCAAAAAAATGTTAGCTCTGGTTGACTTTGGTTAGGGAAACTATACATTGTAGATGAAGTCAGCAAAGATATATAGAAAAGTAAATTAATGTCATTAAAGTAAAGTCGAATTTTCCAATATTAGCTTATTTTGAGTTGTTTTGTAGTTTATTACATGCATACAATGTTTAGAGAATTCAACATGTGATTACTGGTGGCGACATCTTCAACATATCATTATACATATACACACATAGCCTATCAATAAATAAATTGTAAGCCCTGAGAATACAAATTGACCATTTCCATGACAATAATGCAAAGATACAACAACATATAATATTAGATATGGCTTGGAAAAGACCACAGAATACAAAGAGCCATGCCATGCCATGAATAAAAAGATCCTTTGAATCAACCATATTTTCATGAGGTTGCATAGTTCGTTAACGGGAAGGAGACCAAAGTCAGCATTAATTCACCATGTCACTTATAATACTGACAATGCAGTTTTAATCGCTCTTTAGAACAAGTGTTTCCGCATGGCCTAGGCACTCAAAATCAATAGGAAAGATTCTGTGCTATAACATAACATAATGTTTTGGAACAACATGGAACCTATTGGTCCATCTCGGCTGTTCCATCCTCTAAAATAAATTTTAAAAATTTTAAACCCAGCCCTTATCATTCATATACTTATCAAGCTTTTTCTTAAACTCACTTAAATTTACTGCCTCTACAACATCTGAAGACAACCCATTCCAAAGGCCAACCACACTGTTAGAAAAATAAAACTGTCTTGAGCTGAAGATGTTTCCTACTTTGCCAAATTTATATTTGTGTCCCCTAGTCCTACTATTCTCACTGTTAAATATGAAAAACGATGACGCATCAACACTATCAATTCCCTTTACAATCTTAAACATGTCAATCAGAT
>NW_013666967.1:53086-58895 GCF_000517525.1 Limulus polyphemus
CCATTTAAGGAGAAGCGTAGAAAAAAAAAAGACTCGTGTTAAATGACCACTACATGTTTCAGAACAGCTGCAGTGGGTCCCAATACCATCTTCACTGCAGAGGCTACAATGGTTTTGAGTAGCTAGATTGAAGCCAGTCCTCACTCCAGGCAATATTGTAGATCAATAGCAGTGGTCATCGAAGATGCTTTCACATCCTCTTACTTTCTGAGATATTGTCATTTTTTTTCTGGAGTCCAGATTCACACAATTCTTAGATAATGGATACACTTAAATTTGGAGACTATCCTCCCAGTCACTTTCATTTGGGTAGTTGGATAATTAAAGCTGGTGATAGCCAAATGGAGGGTCACTGCTGCTTGATACATCCCAATTCATGAGCATGGCCTTCCATCTATCTATGTGAGTGACCAGACAAAGCAATGTTTTCAATCGAGTTAGGGCTCCTGTTCATTCAGACCAAGCTATCAGTTATAAACAACAGCTTTAAAGTCAGGGCATAATCATTCTCCTGTAGCCCAGCCAAATGCCAGATATGGACCCTATTGAGCATATGTGGTTAATTCTTGATAGTTCATTGCAAAAGCATCCCAAACAACCACCTTCTAAGGACATTCTTATTTAAGTTCAATACCAGAGTATGGTTGTGTCTTGTAATCTATTACCAGCATAAACAATTATCAGCGTAATTCATTACTGGTCAGTTTACTACCATGTAATTTTACATCATCAGTCAAAGGTTAGCACATCTTACATATCAATAAGTGAGACAATTATGAAGAATTTTTATCAAGAATCTACAATCTATTAGTAAGTACTGATTTTATTACTTAAGTAAAACGGAAGTTTCAGGTATTCTGTGATATATATATATACGGGGTGGCCTAAAAAAATGTACCCATCCTTTAAGTTATGCAACCTCTGGATATCGATTCTAAAAGTTTTATTTTGATTTCAAACAATACTGGAGGATATCTAAAAATAAACCCAAAACCACTGACGAACCACAAATGATTTCCATCGAATCAGAGTTGAAAATTGGGTAACAGCGTGTCAGGCACACTGTCGTAGATGTCATGATTGTCTGACATGGTACTGTTTTGATTGAAATTAGTGCACTTATGGTTGTGCATACTCAACAATACTGCTCAAATCCACAACTAACATATTATGTGCTATAAAAATATTTATAATAAACTACTATTTCCTCATTAAAATGCACAAGTAAATCTAATGAAAAATTACACTTGCAATAAAAAATTGAAAGTTGATTCATAATTAAGTATACCAAATTTTTGAAGAACTAGACGGATTTCTTTCAAACAAATTCATATTTTTAAAAGTACATTTACTTTAACAAAATTGTCTACTTTTTATACAAAAAAGGGTAAAAAAGATTAAGGACCATTTGTCCTACATACTGTAGTAATTATTTCGTAAACAATGGAAATTGCCACTACACCAGTAATTTATTGTGCTCATTTCTAAAAAAAAAAAACTCTATGGGTCATCTTAAACTTTGAATTTGATAAACATGAGGAATTAAAAAGGAAAATGTTAATTTTTTAAAGTTTAATAATAATACTAACAATCTGAATAAGTAGTGTATTACATTGTCCATTTTACTGCACAAATAATACATGACACCATCATACAATCCTCAATTTCGGGTATTGTAAATACAGTGGGTGTATTATCACATTTCTGTCTTACATGTTGCAAATGGTAGATTCAATAAAGAATAATAATAATGGTAATGTTTCTTTCTGGAGTGGTTCTCTATTTACTTATTGGTAGGCTGTGTGTGTGTGTATATATGTCTGTTACTGCTTCGAAAGGTGTTTTTTTAAAGATATACTATTGTTAACTTTCATATTTATGTGGTATCCCAGTAACATATATCAAAGATATACAGCAAAATAGCTTTACTGTAATAAACTACCTTCTATACCAAATGTAAAGTTCATATGTGTAATTCTACCAGTTTAGCTAGTCAGATAAAAATTATTGGAGCCCAGCACAAATTTAAATGTGATTTTTTCTGAAAACTAAAGGTTGGATTTAAATTTTTATATTCCTCAAAGGTAGGTGTGAAAGGACAACTTCCTTGGAGGAGCAAACGGTCCCTTGTTGTCCACGTTATGTTATTTTTTTACTTATCTTTACCTTGTTTAATATTTGAGAAATTATATATTAAAAATAATAATGACAAGTCTTTGACTTAAGAAACAACATTTTACAAGGAACAAATAACCAACCTATGTATATTTTGATATTAACTTAATACTTTCTCTTGTGCACATATCAACTTACTGGTAATATGTCCACTACCCTTTTTATTATGAACTAATGTACTGATCGTACAAATATTATTTTTTGACAAAAAACAAGAATGATTTTCGCTATGTTGAGACAACAAAAGGCTACTTCCTTGTCATTCTCTACTGGCTCAGCAAGTGAAATACCGTAGTCACTTTTAAAACGGGAGACTCAAATTATTATCACCTCTCAACACATTCACTGCTGAAGATCCACATATTTGCGTGTTTAACATTCATTCGCATGTGCCCACAATGCACATGTGTGTCGTAGGTACAGAAATGTAAAGATTAAATGTTTCAATTTTATTATTATTATTACGTAATTGAAAACACAATGATCTCCTAATAAAGCTCTTATCAACACTTGCCGTAAATGATGCTAAGCATCGCAGCAGTTAACGTGTTAAAGGGATCATGTGTACCACGAACCTTCTTTATCTGCCATATCATTTTCTAACATCTCGCTAAACACAGGCTGTATTTCTTATTATTAACTTTAAAACATTTTTGTGGATATTACATAAAACACTCATCACTAAATGTTATCTCCACACTGAAGGATAAATAACAAGTCTTTAAATAAGCAGGATTCACATTCCAAAACTTTAGTAGCTCTCGATTTTAATGTAAATAGTGAAAATACAATTACTTCTTAGTTCACAATAACAAATGAAAAAGCAATCATAGTTGCACGTATTACATGATATGATTACTACAAACCTACATTTTCTCCCAGACATTTCATGCATGAATGAGAAAACAAACAAACTTGGATATCAATTTACCAAAAGTTACCTACCATTAGTAAACAAAATGAACTTAACTCAGATTGTTACTTAAAAGTCACAATGTATGAAATAAGGTAATGTATCTTTCTAATTGTGCATTAATTTGAAAACATTTCCTTATAAATGTATGTGTATTTTAAATTTTGAAAGCTAAGACTAATCAATCAACGAATACTTTCTGCTCACAGTAGGCCTATTTTCTCTATATTAAAAACACTTCATAAAGAGTGTAGATAATTACTGCTTTTATATCCTAAGGGATGATTTACATTACGAGTTATATTATTAAAATATTAATTTGAGCAATACTAACAAGAGTTTAACACTAATTTATTTATATTGGTATTTTGACTTATTTACTTTGGTTAAGTCTAACTCAATTAAAACTTTAATGCAGCATAAGCCAGTTTCATTTTGTTTTTGGGTTAGTCTGAGTTCAAACTCAAAGTTAACGGAAACTGAACTTATCAACAGGCTTACTGATTTCCAAAAGAAAAGGAAATATATGTGGTTCTTTTCAGACATGTACATACTGTGTAATCTGACTCTAAGCCCTAACATTTATAACAAGTAGCACGTATTTATCTAAAAGGACTTGAAGAAGTAACTATTACAATCAATTTAAAACCGTTGCCGAGCTAACTGTTAGTGTTAAGCCTACTCTTCATATGAGATATTTTCAAATGTTACTGTTAGCAACATACTTATTCAATATTATTATTAGTGCTAAGCTTATACCTATTTTCTAAACATGTGTTACGGGTTAGGCCTAGAACTGCCTCACGCACCAAACCATATTTAAAAATATAGTTAATATGCCGAATAAATGAGTGATTAGGCACCATAACTGATCAAATTTCTGTCATATTTCATAGCAACTTGAAGAACTTCTACGCTCATACACACGCTCACCTAAAATACTAAAATTAGTTACCTTCTATTCCAGCTTGTTGACAGATTTTGGTTGTCCGGGTTACCGTCGGTATGGCGTTGATTCCAAGGGCAACAGTTGCCAACTGCCTCCTCACATCATTTGCTAAAATTTGTATTCCAGCGCGTTTGCCTAACAAAATTCTTGCACAAATGCTTAATCAAATAATATTTGATAATCTTTCTCAAAAATATGTAAGACAATATAACATATTGCTATTTTAAATTTTTTATTGTAATCTTGATTTTACTCCAGAACAAAAAATAAACGATTTATTTGTTTTCGTGGAAGAAGATACAAACGTCTACACGATATTGACTACGTTGATTTGGCAGCCATGTTGTTTGCTAAGGACGCCAAGAAAAAAAAAGAAAAGAAGCCAGCAATATGGGAAACAAGAGTTAGTTGGAAAACTTTGATCACACGTAACATATTCATATATATATATATACATATATTATCCATAATATTTACAAAGTCTTTCTGTACCTTACGCAAGTTTAATAAACTTGCAGTGAACTCTTACAGTGGCAGAAATAAATTTAGCAATTTAAAAAAATAATAATAAATTTGTAATTACAATACTTTCGATAATTATCTGTTTATTAATTATTAATGTATATATAATGATATGTTGTAAGTTTTTATACTTTTCTTAATTTGGTATTTATTTGTTTTATCATCTTGTTTTTGTTTTGTTTTACGTTATACGGGTATATATATATATTCTTTTTTAACAATAATATTAATAGCACAATATTAACTGCGTAAGAAAAAAATATATAATAACTCTTTCATCTCCTGTTTATGATTATATAAATTAATGGTTTCTTCATCCTTTTGCTCTGATAGATTTATATTAACGTTATTGTTTTAGCAGGAATGGATATGATAAGTAATTTCTTGTTTATTTTAGTAGTTGTTTATTAATTTACTTTATTATATAGTGGATTTGTTTATGTATCCTGACGATAAAACATTCTTCTCACCGTGGATGAACAAATGAATGCTTCAATATATATATATAAATTCTCACTTCTATTGAGTGCGGGAAGTTTCTAGGTTCTAGGACTACTTTTATTAACTTTCCAGATCCAAGGCCATTTATATATATTGTTCTAATCTGTTCTATCGTTTGGCAGGTTCTTTTGGATTATATGGCAAAAACAGTGCGAGATCCAATCCATGTGGCAATAAAATCATTTTATTTCTTCTTTAACGTTCACCTATAGGCCTTACTTCAAAATCAAAACTTTTAAACACGAATTCCGAAACTATTATAGCTCTAATACACAAATAACGATTAACAACATTTTTTGATTGATAACAAACCCGACTAACTTACTGACTAGCTGACATAAATATCAAGTATAAGCAACCTGAATAGCTTTATTTGATTAAGAATTCATTCAACCTTTCATCGATCATTCATTTTTGTATTTATAGTTAACTCTCGCTTCTGCCAAGTACAGGAAGTTTCTAGATTCTAGGACTACTTTTATCAACTTTCCAGTTCTAAGATCATATATTGATTAGCAGCTCCCACTAGCAACAGCTACATTATAACATTAAAAACATAACTTAAAACACTGCACTCTACCTGGATTGGAGAGTACCTTGAACAATCCTATTACACACACACACACACACACACACACACAAAAAACAGTACACTAAACCGTCCCTTCATCAAATCCTCTTGTGGTGGTTTGCTCTTTATGCAGATGGGATGAGCTCCTGTTCCTCGTCATCACTGAGTGGAGAGGATG
>NW_013666967.1:59689-74209 GCF_000517525.1 Limulus polyphemus
CCTATCAAAGGTCATCTACTTTAAGTTTCAAATGGACAGCAACTGCCTGTTTTCCTCTACATTTGTAGATTCATTATGAATACTCTGCCTAAACAACCTATCAAAGGTCATCTACTTTAATTATAACGCTCATTAAAAATTATAAGATAAACCGATATAATCACCAACGTGATTAGTAGAGACAAAGAAACATCAATTAGAATTATACCTTACGATACATGGGCTAAACGGCCAGTTGAGAAACCCCTAAAGTTCAGGTATAGCCGTCCCTAATTTTGATCTACTAACCAGAGGGGGCGACAGCTGTAATCATCAACCTGATGAGCAGAGACGTTAAGAAATCAAATTATAAAAACTGCTTTGTTTGAATTGGATATAAACGTGGGTGTAAAGAAATTTATCTCAAACATATTACAAACATTAATTTCAATAACCTCGTGTTTGTGATTATCTGCAGTAATAAATTTGGATGCTTGGTAATATTGAAAGTGGGAAATAAATATCATGACAGTAAGTGTTGAACGAACATAACGATAAATGGGTCAACAAAACGTACAATAAGAAAAACTGCTGAGCGTATATATAATGATTCTTGTTATAAAAATCAAATAGGAAATATGGAAATATTCCATTCAGTACAACGATAAACCTTGCCTTTTTGTAATTTTTATATTTTACTTACAACTATATCCGATCAGATAAAATTCTTAGAAAGAGATAACTATTAATTAAGCCAGAATGTATAATATTCATTTACCTAAAGTAACTGTCAGCAGTTAAAATTATTAAATATTGATATTTGTATTTTCAACCAGGCGGCGCCACATACGATACATGGACTAAACGGCCAGGTGAGAAACCCCTAAGGTTCAGGTATAGCCGTCCCTAATTTCGATCTACTGACCAGAGGGGAAACAGTCATCTAGCAGCATCCACCGTCACAAGGGCTTTGAACAAAATAACGTGTTTAACCATCACTTTTACAGTTGAAAGTGGGCAGAGCGCACAGTTGCATCGCAGGGCTAACCTTGGAATTGCCCATCTGCAGTCTGGCGTCTTAACTATTAAACCACACGCAGGCGCATTATATGATAGATGACCTTTCAAAAAAGATAAACTTACTATTCGCAGTTTTGCACAGGCAGGTGTATGATAATATATTTTTATCATTTAGATAAATTAGCATCCTTACTTGCTTCACTTCTTTAACTTCCACTTTTGTGTAACACAAAGCCCTATTCAGCAGCTTGTTTGTTTGCATTTAAGTACAAAGTTACACAATGGGCTATCTGCGCTATATTATTGAACAGAAAAAAAATGTTTAACATCGTTAATTATTAAAAACAATTGAACGTTATAAAATGTGTTAGAATTTTCAGATTTAAGATTACTCTAACAATAGTAAAAAGTCAATATTATTTTATGGTTGAACTAAGATCAATTCTCCTCCAACGTATGTGATTAGGAAACTACTAATATTCAATGAAACGAATAATGATAATACTTTAAATAAGAAAAAATGTAGTGGAAAATACATTGCATTGGCTAAACCTCATAATGTAATGAAATAGGAAACACGTGAATAAATGATAACATAGAAAGCTAGACTTTATTACCTTTTCATGTTGCATACTTAGTTTGGTCATGAAATGATTCACTTAATTCAAGTTTCCGTTCGAAAGAAAATAATCAGCAAATCCAATAATATGTTTAATCATTACCTGCACCATTTTAACCTCACATGATTCAGCAAATCCAATAATATGTTTAATCATTACCTGCACCCTTTTTACCTCACATGATTTTGAAGTTATAGAAAAGAACATTATTCTAGAAAAATATCAAAAAATTATTCATAACGATCTAAAACATTTTAAACTTGCTTGTCAAAGCCCAAGTGTTGGGCACCTAATACTTGCTAAAAAATCGAGAAATATAACAAATATACGTCACTTAAGATATACCTTAAAGCCGAAGCACAAAAGTCAAATTCATCTCCAGATTACCAAAAAATAAATGGTATTCAAAAGATCCCGTAACAAAAGAAAAAGATCGAAAACTCGTTATGAAAGTACGTGCATCGATAGCTACTTCAACCAATTTATGGGACATTCTATAGAAGAAGAAACAAGTAAGTCCAACAAAGATAAGAAAAAGCATAATTACTATCTAATACTCATGATCCTTACTTTGAAGTTCCACATGGAGCTAATTATCAACTTTCGGATATGTCTGTTGGAATTGTCACTTAATATTAGGTTCTGTTGTTGAGGTTAAAAAAAAATAGTGAATGAACTAAAAAACTGAAATTCTTGCTATTACTTTATAATCTCTCTTGTGGCATTTCTTAGTACAAATAAATTCGGAAATTATTAAAAATGCACTCGAAACCAATTAACTACATTCTGTACATAGACAAAGATGATTGGTAAGAATAATATGACAGCAACTGTAAAATACATTTTCAGGATTGGTCCCCACTGCCCGGTAAACTTACGGATTTGCAATTTTAAAATTTAGGGCTAGGTTTCTCGTAGTGGACAAAAGTGCAAATGGTCCATGTAGTTCCACCCCCCCCCCACAAAAAAAAATACAAAAAAAACACAACAATCTTCAGATCGGAAAACAAAATACGAGCAAATAACTTCAAGAATGTAAAAACCACAATAGCCTAAAAGAAATATTATTAAAAAATAACAAAAAATCATGAAATTCAAACTCCTCTTTTGTACCTTTCTAAGTATTATATATATAAGTAGAAAAATAATTCAATCTCTGTATTTGACACAACACGATATAATTCATGTTCACGTGTTCGCCAGTTTTCTCTCTCAAATTCTAATTATCTATCTCACTTATTTTAGAACGTTTATGGTTAAAGTTCGCAGATTTTGGTTTCTTATTCTCCTCGTTCATTTGTCTCAACAAAGAAGAAAACAAGATAAAGTATTATTATTCATTATTATTTCATCTCTCTTGTATTTTGAGAGGAATAAAAAGTTCAAAATAATGTCCTATACATACATAACAATATATTCAATAGATTCTGTAATCCTTTTGTTAAGGAACAGGTAAGACTAAATAAGTCTAAAGAGGTTTAGGTTTAGGTTAATACTGTCCTCTTATCTGATGGTAAGCAAGAGGATGAACAGAGTGACGGCTCAAGATCCACGTCTTTGATCTTCTTAGCCTATATATTACAAGAAGTCCCTAAAGTTTTCCTTCTCTTTCTCCTCGTGAATTTCACTGGCCTGCTTTTGTGGAACAATAATTGGACGAACATTAATCAACTCTGTAGTATCATTATGGTAGTTCATGATCAGAACCCAAGTAATGCAGTTATTACAAAACCATCACGAGACCAATGCTTATAGGGTATTTTAAGTATGAGAAATATTATTATCTCAGAGAAGCCATTGTAATGTTCAACTAAAATATACATGTGAAGCCCAGTCTATTCTATCGACTCATCACTTGTCACTGAGTTATACTTGCTTTGAAAAAATCCATTCTTCATCATTAGCTAGGCTTCTTATAGTGGTATTGTGTATATTATTATGTACGGTGTTTTGAGTGGTTTTGTAATCACCACAATAAATCTATGTTTATGCAGGATCTGAAGAATGTGCAGCTTCGATTCTACTAAATTCTTCTCCTGAATTATTCAGCAAACAGGCTGTTTAAAATATCAAAACTAGTTCGAAATTCTGATGCTTTATCTAAACGTTTAGAAATTTTCTAAAGCTCCTAAATTTTTTCTGGTATGCGGGTATTTTCCACACGTGAAATGTACGATATAAATGTGTACACATGAGGTTGAAATATGTACTCGAAACTATTTATGAGACTATTTAAATATCTTGGACTTCGTGTAACGTTCCTTAATTTGTGTTTGGATACGGTAGCTATTATGACGAATAACATTAAAAAAATTAAAATCTGTGCACTGTACTTTATCATTTTTTAAAGGATTCTTTAATCAGATTTTCAATCCTATCAGTATTATAACATAAAATACCAGCTCCCTTCGTGGCTCAGAGAGATCCCAATGTACCGATCAACTCCTTCATTATCACTAATCACTTCTAAAGCTGCCCCCCAGTGGCACAGCTGTATGTCTGCGGACTTACAACGCTAGAATCTTAGCTTGTAGCTTTGTGCTTAATTACAAACAAACAAACAAACCTCTAAAGCTACCCGTAACCAAAAATAAATCCCGTTAGGATACCTGCTCGTGGTGCCTGAACACGTAATATACTTTTGATTCTGCTAGCTTTTGATCAAGGGTATATGAACACAGTTTTACACATGACGCATCAGGATCCCAGGGGAGTCCAATAACACAAAATTTACGTTCATCTACCCTGAGAATATACATCTAGATCTCCATTCCGCCTTAATGACCTTTAGGTTGCGTTAACCCCCACCCTGGTTGGGACTAAGCCATTTTGTATAAGGACAATTCGCTGACCACCCCTAGTCACCTGTCTGCAAAGTTTTGTGGCGCTAGCTCCAAATTGTGGGAGGAGCTTACAGACAAAAGAAACAAATTCACAAACGCACGAGAATGTAGTATTACCTTTGTCTTAATTCATATGTTTCTTCTAGAAATTTAAAAGAAAATAAAACATGTAAATATTTACAAGACAATTTATATATTGAACAAAATAGAAAACAAATGCGTATGTTTTGAGGGCAGAACATATCTTTAGGTGTTTTGCAACGTGAAAATTCTAATTTTGTTTATTTGATTGCGACATACATGTATGTTTCAGAAATACCTAACTTTCAACGTAACTGCTAGTAGCGATTTGATTGTTTATATTTCTACTATCTCATTTGTACTACCGATCCATCATACGTAAAAAATACAGAGATCATGCAGAAGAGAAGAAAGAGTAGCGATTTGATTGTTTATATTTCTACTATCTCATTTGTACTACCGATCCATCATACGTAAAAAATACAGAGATCATGCAGAAGAGAAGAAAGAGTGCTTACCGTATTTTTCGGTGTATAAGACGCACTTTTTTACCCCAAAATTTGATGTCAAAATCTGCTTGCGTTCTATACACCGAAGGTATGAATAATATATATGTATATATACGATATACACAAGCCATGTGTAAATGTATTTAAATAGGCATGCATAGTTTAGTTCAAATGAATGTGTTATTTATAACAATAGTAGCTTTTTTTCTTTTATTACACACATTATTGTCACGTCACGTTGTCACCCTCTTTTATATACCAGACTACCCTATATCTAGTAAATGCTAGAGCATTCGCCAAGGTACAGGATAGTTCTAGAAACGTGGTGTGACACTAGTCATGTGACTTCGCTGACGCAACAATATATTCGTGGTGATTATTTGGATGTAGTCTCGATAGGAACTCTGCAGTCCTTGCACATTGTCCACTGGAGTTACCAAGTTGGCCATTCTCTCATTGATGTTCTTCCATAGGTGGTCAAGAGGGGGGTGATTTTTAGCTTGGACTATCTCTCATTGATTCTTTTCAGTACAATATGTTACCCATTCTAATACTTGCTTAATTTAGGAGTGCATCCTTTCTTATACTTGGGAATGCAGAGCCATACCATGTCACTTCAATGAAATCCAGTCTTTTCATCATTGACATCTAATCAACTTTTCATTTTATCACTAGCTGATTTAAGTGTTTTCCAGGTAAGTCATGTATGGCATTGGTGATGTTTCTTAGACTCTTTGCATATTCTGTTCAACACTCTGCTTAGTGGCTATCCTATACATTAGGGTACAGGAAGTCCAATGGCATTTTAGTTTCTCTCCCAAGCATCATTGATGATGGTGTGTTTCATGTAGCTTCATGTACTGCTGTTCAATAATGTATAAATAGCAATGGAAATTCTTGATCCAACATTTACTAATGTTTATACAAATCAATGGCTAGTTGGGTTAAAAGTGTATGGTTATATCTCTCCACCATGCCTCAAGTGAAGATCCAAAGATCTTACATATTTCTTACAATTCTGGGCATTTGGTGAAACACTTCATCACAACCATGATATATTTATTTCACTGTTATTATGTAGCAGAGGAACCAAGCATATCAACAGCAACTCTCTCGTGTGGTACTCCAACACAATATTGCTAAAGTTGTCCATGTTGATTCTTCCATGGACCTTTTCACTCACAGCATTGTTCACATGATGTACAGCAATTATCTACAGATTCCCAGCACCAAACCCAATAGAAGTGCTCTGTTGCTCTCTCCAGTGCTTTCTTAACACTTAAGTGTTCAGCTGTTGGAATGTTTTGAAGATGATGGAGTACTTTGAAATGTAGAGTCTATGAAGCTGTAGACGTTGTTCCTGTCCACTGGTAACTTACCATTTGTAACATAACAAATCGTCTTGTGGACAAAATGAGTCCATTTACACCCAATGTGTCTTTGTCTTTGGGCTGTATGGCACTACTGTTTGCCATGTTTTTCTGCACTATTCTTGATCAACTGGATAATGGACTTCAAACTCTCTATCTTACGTGGGAATCGTTCAGTCAAGTGTTCGATCACAATAGTTCTTCATCATCACTCGTGGATTTCCCATCTTGGACTATACCCTGTTTTACTTTAGCATCAGTCATTCTTACTGTCTCATGCTTCCTTCTTTCCATAGTGTTTATATTCTTTATTAAGAGATACTATTCAGTATAATTGTCAGCATTTTAATTGCTCTGTTTATGCGGTGCATGGTGTTAGAATTAAACTCCTGAAGTTTCTGGAGCCATTTTGATAGCTAGCCTACTGGATTTCGAAAATTCACTAGCCACTTAATAATTCATTCTGCATGATTTGTCTGTAGTGTAAACTTTTATCCATATAGGTAATGACAGAAATGACTAATAGCACGAACACCACTCAGTTGCTCTTTGTGGATTATACAATATCCTCTTTTTGCGGCACTCATTACCTTGCTATAGTAGGCAATCACGTATTTTTTCCATATTATTCTTATAATAACACACTGCTATTACTGCACAATGAGTGGATCTTCAAGGTTAGGTATTCTGATACAGGAATATAGGTGAATTTTCTCTTCAGTTTGTTGAGTGTTTATTCACAATCAGTAGTCTAACAAAACATTTTTGGTTTTTCAATTAATCTGCAAAGAGGATTTGTATATGTCAGAGAATGGTTTTACAAAATGACGATAATAAGCGTATAGACCAAGAAATACTCTTGCCTCACACAAGTTCTTAAGTGTTGGCTAATCATGAACAGCTTCAATCTTAGATGTGTCTGTAGACATTCCTTCCCTGGAAATTCACCTGTTGACAGAACATTTCACACTTCTTGGGATTCACGTTAAGGTTATGTTTCTTCGATTGGTCCATAACTTGTTTAGCCAATCTCAAGCAATGTATAATCTCATCTATGATTATGTCATCAGAGTCGAGGAGTATGATGTTCCAGAGTATTTAAAAGATAGCACAATCCATTAGTCATTAAAATCCAAATAGTTACACAACAAATTGCCACAATTCATTTCCTTCAACATAGACTGTCTCCTTTCTAATTACTATATGGACTTGCACTTGCCAATATTCACTCGTAAATTACAGTATTGAAAATCATTTGGATCTAGATAGAGCATCCATAGGATAGTCAATATTTGGAAGTCAGTAGGCATCCTTCTTTGTGACTTCATTCACCTACTGATAGTCCATGCAGAACCTTGTGGATCCATCCTTCTTCTTCACAAGCACAATAGTTGATGCTCAAGTGCTAGTACTTGGTTCTTCCTCACCTTGTCTCTTCATACTTTTATCTCCTTGAAAATCCCAGTTTGTTTTGCAAGTGATAGTCATGTGGCTAACTGAAGTATTTGGGCTGCATCTCCAATATCAATCCTATGAGATATTTTATTTGTTTGGCCTAAGTCATGAGACCCATTGAAAAAAGATCTTGATATTCCTTGAGCAAGTCGTGTAATTTATGGCATTGATCAGTTGTAAGATCTCCACAGTTCTGTTCATACTGTTTTTATAAGTGAGATGGTAAGATGCCCTTATGTGAGAATACGAAATCAGACTTTGTACATCTTGCTTCAAAGGTGACTATATCTGATATTCTTTGATGTGGAAGTACTAACTGTACAGCTTCACATTTTGTAATTCCCCATGATTCCCATCAATACTTGATTCGAATTTTATGATTGTTGAGTTTATGGCCCTTATGGTGACATTTTTATTCTTCAATTCCACAGTAGTTCTTCGAGTCAGTAATTGCTCAGGACATGCTGGAGTGTTTGTTTCTACTATGGTCCTGTTACCAGATATAAATTTATTCCTAATATGTTCTGGCATGATTATTTCTCTTCTTGGTGTTACAATGACTGCCATCCTTGTTGTCACTGGAAGTTAAACAACTGATGTAAAAATTCTTATATAATGCACGGTAATTTCATGGCATAAACTTTGAAACTATTTGGAGCTATTCTAACATCGCATCCATGTCATTTCATGAATTCAGTTCCCAATATGTGCTCTTTGTCAACGTCAATAACTCACATGTAATGAGGTATAAAGAAGTTTCCTATAATAATAGTAACTTCCAACATTCCTCTTGCTGGTTGAAGCTTTATGAGTAATTGCCGTTCACATCAATCCGTTTTCTTTCATCATTACTGGAGGCAATTTCCCATTATCTAAATAATCCTTCTGTAATATCGTCTAGGATAGTTTGTGTTTCAATGCTATTTGACCTGATGGTGTTTTAACTTTTAGATAGTGCTTTTAGTTGTTTATCTGCGAGAGTAATGACTTCAAGTTCCCTCACCAACTGGATAACTTCTTTTAAAATGCACCCCTATTTGCCTAATTCGCATATCCTCATATTGAAGGCCTACATAAATTGGTCACATGCCAACGAATCTATAATTTAATCTGGAGCATTCAGATGAGAGAATCGGACAAGTCTTTTTATATCTTACACAAATTTGGTTAAGGTCTCTTCTTTCCTCCATATCATGCTACAGAACTTTGCTTTGGATACTTCCTTCTGGTGTGTTATTCTGAACCTGTTGGAAAAGGCATCTACCAATGCTTGATAAGTGTCATGGCTTTCAGCTGAAAAGTTGCTTAATGTCATTAAGGCTGTTCCTTTTAAATGGACAGCAAGAGGAATAACTCACCATGCCATATTTTCACTCTGGAAATCATTTATTTAGAACTAAATTTGGCATGTCTCACGTGGTACCTTTCTTCCTTGGTAGATTGGTTTCTCGATTGAACGATGTTAGAGAATTCTAGAACTGGATTTAGTAGTGTCATGGCTGGAGTACTCCATGAAGGTCCTACAGCCATAGATGGCACAGCAGTAATGGTAAAAGGTATAAACCAAATAGGTTTTCCTATTCTATATTTTATAGCAAATAGTGTTTTAGACTGTTATAATTGGGAGAATGCAGAAAGAGTTGTGGCTGGTTTGATTTTTGCATTTATCAGTTCATTTTCCAAATGTTTTATTATGCCATTGAAGTTATTTTTTATCTCTCCGATGTTGCTATTATAATCCTTCCATACTTCTTCAAACTTCTTGTTGTAATCTATCTGTATATCTCAAATAGCTTCATTGATTTTGTCTTCAATCAGATTTCTTTTTTTAATACTTCTTTATATACAATGCCCCTTTCTTTTAACTCCTGCCTCTTTCCTCTTGATCATCTTTCAGTTTTCTACGAATTTATTCTGAGTCTTATTTTGATTTTACATAATTTTTTCTGATTTGTAGTCTTCTTTTATGTTTCAGTCTTCTTTTTCTCTAAGTTTTGGTCCCTTTCTTCTTGATTTCTGTTAACTTTTTTATTTTCTACCGTATTTTTCGGAATATAAGACGCACCCTTATTTTGAAGACAAAGTTTTGGGGGGAAAAGCTACAGTCGCTTTTGAGATATTTTTATTGAACAAAAATTCAATTTGATACTTTAAAAATTAGTATATATTGTCCTAAACACAAAAGAGCTCAAAACATCAAAATTAGAAAATACCGTAAATCAAAAAAGGTTTACTGTTATTTAGTTTGGTTCAAAACCTACAAAATCTTCATTGCTTTCACTGTAATTTATTTTTTTATTATTTAGGGAGCATTATAAATAGTTATGTTTCAATAATACTCTCTGACTGCAGATCAATTACTCACTGTCTACAAGCACGTTCGTTGTTATAGCGTTTGTTTTAGCGCGATTGTTGAAATTAAGTGTATTGTAAAGTTATATTCGGAAAGAATAAACCAATTTTATTAAGTAAGGACTTGTGTCGCTAAAGTTTCGTCGGAACGAAGTTACGGAAAGTTAATTAACAAACGGAGACGTAACAGTATGCTTTCCACGTAATTGCAACAAGATAATATATATTACTTCGTGATTTGTTTAGTAAAAAAACAGTAATATACGTTCATATTGTGTATAGTTACAGTATTTTTATAGAGTTTTACCAAGTTTGTTTTTAAGAACTAACTACAAACCACGAGGTTCTGTTACATTTGATTCTTTGTCGAAATTTACTGTCAGCTAAAATATGAAGTAGAGGCCTAGGTTATTTGGTTCTTAACGCTACTTGATGATATCTCAAGAAATAAGGATTTATAATCAGTTGAAAGAAAAGGCTTAGTAATAAGAAGTATTATCATTAGAGTGGCGTTATATAACCATTTAATGCTGTTTGACTGTGTTTCATGTAATTCCAGCTTTCAGAAGATTTACACACACAAAAACTGCTAAAAGATACACTTCTAATCTGATAGTAAGTCTTTAAAGGACGTAGTTTATATTATGTTAGATCATATATTTTGTAAAAGATTTTCTTCAATGATTATAAGTAACTTAATATAACTTTCATCTCGTATTACGCGAACCCGGCATGTAACACTATCACTGAACACTGAGTCTTTTAATATACAAGTTTTATCTCAAAGTGCATAACTCAGTTCATCCTTTCATCATACCTATTAGGTAAGTATAAACAGCTTATTTAGGCTGTTATTCGCAGATACGCTGGCCATTTGGACTCGTACAAGTATTTTATTTTTTATTTCGTATACAATTCAATATTATATATATATATATATAGTGTTGTAAACTATATTGCACCGTTTTAATTTACATGTTTGCTTGAGGGGCGTGATGTTAAGATAGTAAATATGACTAATATCTAGACGTGGCACATCAGTAAGTACGAGTAAGCAGTGAGTTAGTTAAGTGATTCAGAGTGCAGTGAGGTATTCATCTGAGTACCTAATGATAAGTTAGTGACTGATTGCGTTTAGTCAATGTTTATAGTCTGTTAGCAAAAAATATTTCTTTGAAAATGAAAACGTTATTTGTGAACTTAGGCCTATAATTGCGTGCAAATAAATGTAGACTGTGGCAAACGTTAAGAAAGTAATAAACTGACATGTTATCGTTACGTAAACTAGATTAGGCCTTATTCTTACTAAATAATCCAAAAGAACCGTCCAACGATATGACACGTTAAAACAATATCATGGAAATGAACTGGAGATTGTGATTTCTATTCTAAAAACTAAAAAATACGTTGTTGAATTTCCTTTAAATTACAAGTTGATTTTAAATCACTAAATAATTACATCACTACATTTTATCATTTAGATTCTATATAGAAGCGGGCGTGGCGTAGTGATATGACGCGTTTAGCCCATGTGTACTTTGTTTTTACGTTACAGTTTCATGTGTTTATCATAGGCTACTTGATATTCAGCCCCCCCCCCCCAGTGGCACAGCGGTATGTCTGCGGACTTACAACGCAAGAAACCGGGTTTCGATAATCGGGGTGGGCAGAGCACAGATAGCCCATCGTGTAGCTTTGTGCATAATTACAAACAAACAAACAAATTTGATATTCTGCAAATGCTTCTTTATACAGTACAATTTTTAAAATGTTTAATTTCTTTATATAACAGCTGTTCATACTCCCAGATGGAGATAATGTGGGCCACATTTAAGTTGATTAGATGAATAATACCACCTGAATCACAAGTTTTGGAATAAACATTGAATAGTCCAAAATTGTTTTCGGAATGATGACATAAAAAAATTAATGATTGCGGACAGTCGGACACTATATACCGATTATAAAGTAGTACTTTTCTAAGTACTGTTCTTGCGGTATCAGCAAGCATGACTGAAGTCCGCTCCGCCAGTAGCACAACGCTAAATCTGTGGACTTACAACACAAGAAATCGGGTTTCGATACCCGTGGTGGGCACAGCACATATAGCCCCTTGTGTAGCTTTGTGCTTCGCTACAAACAAGCTGAAGTCCAGCGAGATACTACACGGTGGCATAGCAGCATCACGTGCGAATCATAATATATACAAAACTGTAACACTCACCAAATGTAAGGGTTGGTGGCAGCTCGTGGGGTCGGTGTTATCACACTTGTATATATTATGTGTACATTTTTTTTGTCTCTCTCATAACCGTTTTCTTCACTTTAAATTGACTAGATCTCTGCCCTGGTGACGCTGTAGTTTGGCTTATTATGGAAAATAGTACATATATTTATTTTAGTACTTTTGCATCTAAAATATTAATGCGGACTTCACTATGATTTATTAGTTCGTGTATTATGTTTTGACTTGGATTTACGATATGAAGACAGAGAAGTGGATAAAGATTAAACTAGTATTTATGATCCTTATATGTGAAAAAATATTTCTCATACTTTGGAATCATTATCGTCATTGAGACTGTATTAACTTTACCAATCAATTAATTAAGACTTGAAACTTTCACTACGACAGAGTAGACAATAGATTTTATCGAACTTGCTACGACACGGTGAACATACGAAATGAAACTGATGTCGGCGTAACTTTTCAAACTCTGTTTCACATTAGTTAACAGGGGTAAACATGAGACTAAGTAGGCAAACAACGATTTATAAGGAAAAGTTTAATGGTGGAACATACTAGATGTTTCGACAGAACATTGGTCTGTCTTCTTCAGGTTCTGTCAAAACATGTAATATGTTCCACCATCAATAAAACTTTTCCTTATTCCTATAAATCATTGTTTGCCTACCTGTTATAATATGGTGGGTTACTTATGTAATTTTGGTTTAAATAAGTAAGCAAGGTCAACATTTTTAATGCTACGAAATAGGCCTTTTTTTTAATGGTAGTTAGAGTTTATAATTAAGTGTTAGCAAAAATTTTATACTGAAAGTATTTCATAAAGTTTTAACGAACACGCTCGTTCAAAAAGAACATGAATCTTATTTATATCGGGTATCATAACGTTTAGAAGAAAATATGACTCGTTGTTATGAGTCGAATTGGATTCAAAAACACTTGTGAATATTTTAACCAGAGTTGTCTTTTGTTGTTTTTCTTGGTTCCGTAGCAGAAGGTTATTGTTTGAGATTCCTGTTCCTTGTGTAATTGTAAATGTTTATTACTAATTCTTCTTGATTTTTTTTTATTACTATTTCGGGTGGATGGGAGGTAAGATTAATCGAGTAATTTAAAAGGCCTGGTACTTTTCCCTCTTGGTTTCACGTGATTCTTGACCTTTTCGTGACAAGGCCAGGTTTCGGTTACGAATGCCTTCACTTTTCGGTTACGGTTGTATGAAATATAATAAACTCTATGGTGCACTTTCTCAGGAAACTTAACCTTTGAAAGCGCCCCCAGGCGGTTCCCTGGCATTGGTACCACCAAGTAGCATGAGGCCCAGACTGATTTGTCGGATATGCAATATAATACAAGAACATTTCGTAAGTGTAACACGCTTGACTGAAATAATAAAGTAGAAAAAAAGATATATGTAGAAAGTTATTCATTATATTTGTTGTGAATGAAAAATTACTTAAACTAGAATTGTCTAGAAGTGTTCAGGTGTAATCAATATTATATTTCAGGTTGAATATTCATTTAGATAGAACAACTTATTCAAAGTTTTAAGTAACAGGAGCACCATTTCAAGTTTCAATAGGGGGGGGGCAGTTATTATCGAAGATCTATGTATGTATTGTTCCCATAATAAACAAATAATATTAATCACCGGTAAGGGGTGGGGGGTAGCTAACTTCCTGCCCTACCTAAATAGCATCCCTGTTAAATAAATAGTTTTTATTACAGTGTAACATCCTCAAGTGTAAAAGTAGTAGAACATTTATTGTGGTTGAGGAAATAAATAGTGTGTAAGAAATATCTTTTTTTTTTTTGGCAGAACTACAAACCACATGTTTGATATTGCAGAATTTTCTAGAAACAGTTATTACGCTTAATATGAGGATGAAAAATTGTCGCAATTTGTGTGTTAGGAGTTTCCATTTGAACCAAAGTCCACCAGAAGGCGCGATTGTATTGAGAACAACCATGTGTGAACTCTTGATGAAAATGTGACCATTTTATAGCGAGTCTCATTTTTTGGCGGGGGTTAAAAAGATACACACACACACACACACACACACACATATATATACATATATATATATATATATAGTGCTATATTAG
>NW_013666967.1:75112-84300 GCF_000517525.1 Limulus polyphemus
AAACGGAGACGTAACAATATATGTATATTATTCATACCTTCGGCGTATAGGACGCAAGCAGATTTTGACATCAAATTTTGGGGTAAAAAAGTGCTTCTTATACACCGAAAAATACGGTATTTCTCATTTCTGAGAACTTTCTTCTTAATCTTCTGTTAGTTATATGTCTTGTTCTTCTGATTTTCATTTTCTTTCTTCTTGATCTTCTTTTAATTTTCTGTCCCATTCTTCTAGTATTTGGTCCCTTTTGTATTGATATTGTTTTAATTTTCTGTACAATGATTCTAATTTTCTTTCACTTCCTAATTGTTCCTATAATTTTCTGCCTCTTCCATTTTGACCCTCTTTTAATTGTTTCTTCATATTTCGGACTGGCATGGCCAGGTGGTTAGGGCGCTCGACTTGCAATCTGAGGGTCGCGAGTTCGAATCCCCATCACACCAAACATCCTCGCCCTTTCAGCTGTGGGGGCGTAATAATGTTACGGTCAATCCCACTATTCATCAGTAAAAGACCTGACTTCAAATACAGCGTTTTAACAAAAATTTCGAAACTGATGTCACATACACCCATAACTTGTAGTCTAAAATAATGAACAAACACGCGAACTCACCGAGTAACTGTACAGCAGAATAGACGCGATAACTCTCACTTATAACACTGTAAAACAGATTGAAACATCGCTGATTACTCATATTTATACTCTGCCCTTGTTTCTACATATCACATTAAGGTTCTCAGTTCTTAACTTTCTAGATTTCATCTCACACTAGCAAACAAATGTGCTAAAACATTTAAATATAGCTTACAGCACAAGTATAACATGGAACAAATTATAAGGTTAGACCAGGGGGTTCTCAGACTGGTGGCCGCAGGAAAGTTTCCAGAAGGCCATAACAAATACGCAAAATTATTAAAGAAAAATACAATGGCATGTTAAATATTAAAAAGCAAAGCCTAAAATGTTAAATCGACTAATTTTGAAATATTATTCTTTAAATGTGTCGTTTGCTGTGAAAGCGAGGTATTTAGTATCTCTAGCTTCATTGTGTGGGGAGCCTCAGTCAAGAAGCGGAATGATTTGGGTTCCTTGTGGTGAGAAAGTTTGGGAAACCCCGCGTTAGTCAATTGAAGTAGAAAATTGGACTTTAGGGTTTGTTATACAAAATACAGATGGCGCTAACACTAGTAGTATTACACAACAGTCGGAAAAAAAAAAGAGTGTGAAAGTTACGTGTCACATTTACCGAGATGGTGGAAGTATGCATTCAGTGGGTTATGGCATTTATTTTTCAGGACTATAAATCTTTCAAGTTATCTTCAAGTATTGGTGTTGGACGTCTTTCAGTAAGTTTTTTTATTGTTCTAACCGCCGCACTATTATTGTCATGGGTAACATTACAAAAGGAAGCTAGCGAATTAAGTTTACAGACGGAGAGGAAATCTCGGACAAACCATAACGCCGGTGGAATAGACTCATATTTACTGTCGAGGACAAAAACTAGGGAAGTCGAAAGTAAAAGTGAAAAATCAAATATGAAAATGTTCTTGTCAGGAAGCCAACTTACCCCAGTTTTATATGAAAACGCCCGAACTTTTAGTATTAGTGAAAAAAGATCTTTGAATTTTCTTCCAGAAGTAAAAGAAATTGATGTTAATGACGATATCGGTGCATATCCCGATTCTTTCAGTTTCAGCCAATTGACGCAATCTCGTCATGTATCAAGAAAAAGAGTTGAGTTGGAAACAGCTGAAAATGGTAGATATATTTTATTATTTGGATTTTGTAAACATTTCATTTTAGCTTGTTTTGGGTAAAGTGAACACTTATTTTTTTAATTTCAGTTCTAGGTAATGTCGTATTTAAAAACTTTCCATAAAACTTTTTATCACGAAGTGATTAGTTCCTGTCTTTCATTTTCAAAAAGCGATGTCGTAACTGACACCACCGGAAGTTTGTAATGACAATAATAAATCCTAGTGGTTCAGCAGTAAGCATTTAAAGTTTGGGGTTTTATTTCTGCATTGGGCACAACATAAATATCCAAGTATGCAGATTTTTGCTTAACGACAAGCAATAATAAAATGAAATTGATTTAATTATAAAATGCAGAAAAGTGTGATGTAAACTGGGGTGATTATTATGATGACTAGTTGTTATTACTCTGCAGTAGAAATGAAACGAATTTCTGAATAAGAATGCCATTTAACGAGTATTTGAACCAAAATTTGATAATTGAATACTTTTAATTTTATTATATCATATTTTTGAGGCCTTTCCTCGTATTGTAAACTGCCAGGACATCATTTAGAATCATGAATGTAAAGCACAAGAATATTTCACCAATTACAACCTCTGAATTCAAAGTATATATATATATATATATATTCATGTCTGTTTTTTTTTCAATGATGATAACATTAAACAGCATCTTAATCAATGAAGCTACCTGCAGATCAGTGTTAACTACATTACACAATGTTTATAACTCACAACAGTACAGTCCTGGTGCTTTTCACACTGATTGAAATCTGATCACGTACCATCAGAGCTCATTGTGCTCACTCCACATTGGTGAGCACATGAAGGAAAATGAACTCTGGGAACTTGGAATTAGAAGAAAAGAATTTTAGGTAAAATATTACATCGTTTCATTGTGTTTCAAATCTGTTGAAGAAACTAATGATGCTAAATATAAATAAACACAGATATGGGCAACTGGTGGTAAATGCTTCTGACAACACTAAAAATGGATCAAAATGGCAGTTAAAATTCAGTATTAATGAGGGTTTAGTGTAACACAGCCGAATTGACTAGTACGTTTGTATGTGGTGTGTAATGGAGGGGTAATTTTTGTTGATGACTATATAATCATGAATGTGGGTCATTTAATGATATAGCCATTACTAAATATTATTTAGTATTATTGAACACTTATACACAACCTGTACATTATATTAATGATACTCTGAATAAGTTCTTTCAAGTTACGGTAAACAAGGTACAACAAATATACAGAAATACTTATATTTTTATAGTTGAATATCGTAATGTGGATAATTAATATCAGTTGATCAAAATAGATGTATTTTGATGGGATATGCATTAAGAAGTGAAAATTAGATTAGAATCATTTTTAGTTCTTCAATTAGGGTGTGGAAGAAAAAATTGTTTTTTTTAATACAGGTCAGGTATGTTGTGACATTTGAATAGTACAAAATTGGTATTAATTTAAGCTGGGCAACTGTCTCCCCAGTGGCTTAGTGGTAAGTCTGGGGGCTAATAATGCTAAAAATCAGGTTTCAATACCTGCAGTAGGCACAACAGGGATAACCCCTTTAAGTAGCTTTGTAAATCTGGGCAATTAGTGGAAGGAAAGAGTTCCATATGGCACCCCCACCCAAAAATTGTATAATTGCCTGGATAAAAAAGATTCTGAAAATGGTTTATTTTAAGGGGCGTATTAGAAAAATTGGGACATGGCTTTTTGGGGTTTACCAAAAAAAAAAAAGTAGCCTTTTTGATGCCTTTATACAAGACATTTGTAAAGTTTATCCCCAAGAAGATTGTACATCTAATTAATGAAGTAAGTGCATTAAAATTATCAGATCATACTATTAATATGATTTATTAATACATAAATATTACTTTGATGAATTTTTTTAAAATTGAGTGGGGGTGCCATATGGAACTCTTACCAATTCAAGTTTGTTTAGTATAGTAGTCTTGGGGAAATTTGTAGGGAGAAATCCGTGGAACACTGTTAATCGTATTTTCAGCTCGTTACAGGTTTTGTATACTTCATGTGTATGTTATATTTTCATGTATAACAGTCTAGTTTTAACAAAGTAACTTACTATAATATCATTGTATCTGAACACAGAATTTCCTCATGCTTTTCATATTTTTTCACCACAAATTTTTAATTCAAGCTTATTTATTGCTTCTAATTAAAAATATTTTAGAATCAATATTTTGACATTTTATTACATTTATTTAAGAGTAATTAATGAAGAAAAGGTAAAAAAAAAGGTAAATTTTAATTTCTGCAAATATCCTCCATGAGTTTTGCCTTTAAACAATTCACTGTCATTATTATTGAAAGAAAAATAGTTATGAAGAACAGAGCACAAGAACAAGAATGATAGACAGATATACATGTGCACATTCTTTCATTGAATGTCCAGAGTGAATTATAGTATTTTATGTTACATATTTAATAAAACAATCTTTGTAAAGCCTTTTAAATGAAACCTAAAACTGATATCAGATGATAATTTTACCTTGCAAAGTTACAACTGTAAGAAAGAGAAGGCAGTTTATTTGGATGGTCACCATGCTGGTGTTATGGGTTTTGACTATAAGCATGGTAAGTATTTTACATATTGACACAGTGAGATAGCAGTAAGAAATTATAAATTTGTTATTGTTGTTAATAACTGAGATGGACTGATAGCCCATATTCCTAAGCAAAGCTTCAATTTATCAAATGTTACATTCTAGCTATTAATCACGTGTGCACAACATCTCTCCATAAAATGAACTGAAGTGAAAATAAGACCAGTTTATATAAAGTTTATCAAGTGTTACATTTATGTTTAACTATTAAGGATGTGAGTTAGTTACTTTATGATATATAATCGCTTCTTTATTCTATTTTTATAAAGAAGTGTCATGCACGTTCATTAATGGTTAGTTAAAAAAAAATGTTGGTTTTAACTTTATTTGTCTTATGAGAATTTATATGAATCTGTGCTGAAAGTTGAAATCAGAAGGGCCCAGCATGGTGGACATTCTGAATGACACTCCCAGAAAAGAATGGGCAGACTTTCTTTATACTCCAAAAACTACTGAGATCTACCTACTATTTTTGTGCATCAAGTTTAGCTTTACTCTCATGCCCACTGTAACCAAGTGTCTGGGAAGATACCTAACAAAAATGTAACTTTTAATATGAACATCTAACTTTTGCACTTGGCTGGGCAAATAACAACCACAAGTTCATTAATCATTTTGCTGAAATTATCCACTACATGGAAAGCACAATTTATTGAGAAAATGTCCAGTATACTGAAATTACATTTCATAGACCTTAGAAGGAAACTTATGAATTGCACCATTATATTCCAGATTTCACACTCCCCAAGTTTTATGGTCTGCAATGTCAGAGGAACAAAAAAGTAGATGTCTTGTGGAAGTTCTTGACTGAGTCACCAACGAAACCAAACTTATCATATTACAGATGCAAAATTATGTATTCCCAGACTATGATAAAGCCAGAACAGAATAAAAAAAAGGTCAAAAATGATAAGACAAAAATACTGAAGAATTAATTTCTCTGGCTACTTTTAGCTACTTTATGGAAATTTGCAGTAATGAATACAACCATTCTCATACAAACATATAGAATTTTTATTGTTGTTGTTGTTTTCATTATTATTATTATTATTATTATTACAGGAATAGGAAAAGACTCATATTGCACAGCAGTGTGTGCCATTTCAGGTTTTACATGCTGCAGACTTGTATCTGAGCCAACATCAGGTGCTGGATATTACATCCTAGTTACCATATAAGTAAATCTGCATACATACATTATGTTAAAAATATATGTATTTGAATTTACTTTTCTGCTTTAAAAGTTCAATTTGTACAACAGCCTCAATCATATAAACCCTAGAATAAACCAAACTACTATGCAATAGGAGTAGGGGTTTCTTTGAATTTTAAGTTGCAAAAACCAAAACAATTACATACCATTGGATTTCACAGTAAAAAAATTAATAGATATTCACTGCAATTTGAATTATGTAGCTAATAATTAACTAAAAAACAATTGATAATCATACCTGTAAATTGTCCTTTCACACCACACAAATGTTTAATTGAAACAATGCAAATAAATTTGCTTTACCTGGTAACCTCAGACATTGCATGAAACTTGTGACAAGATGAGATAAAATGTAACCCTAATAAAATACTACAATTTAAAACCTATACGAGTGAATTTATATTATACTGCTAAAAGAAATGAAAACTGTCAACAACCAGATGTTAGAAATCAAGTACAAACTTGCAAATTTATCTACTAACGTAAATGAGAGATTCTGTATTCACATTGGTTTCATGATTGACAGATGTGTATCAGTTATGACAAAAAGCAAACTGTTGTCAAGGCAACATATCATCTGCTTACAGTTCCAATTCATCTTTATTTCGTTGACATGCTATCCGCTGGAATTGTGTAATTATCAAATAAGGACCAAAAAGTTCATTATATGGCTTTAATTTTTCAATTTCCAATTTTTTTTGTTTGTGTATTTACAAATAGAAAATGCTTCTGGATACAAAAAAAAACAACAAAAAACAATAGAACAATAAAAAGCATGAAGAGAGCTATTGTTTGATATATCAATGACTCTTAATGGCCAAGCACCCGCTCACCAATGCCTTGTTTTTGGTGTTAACAATTGCTCATTGGTTGCCACCAAATGGCAGAGGAATGATTAGCAGTCTTGGCAATCTTATTATAGCCAATTTACAACTAGTGGTAGTGCGGTTGCCTTGAAATAAACAGTGCAAACTAAGCATGTAATAGTACTGTAGAATTTTTTATCAGTTGTTTGGTGTACAATAATTTAGTATTTTGATTATGGAAGATTTATATATTCACAACCGCAGCTTTGCACTAGACACTTCCATGACCAAGAACAATAATTCACAGGGAATCCCTAATAGGAATCTTATTCCCATCCCTCATTATTTGTTTATGGGCACAGTACAGGAGTTTCAAGTAGGAATTGTAAAGATAATTTTTGCTGATACAGTGATAACACTTTTTAAACATTATATATTTATTCTACCGTAAATATTATAATTGAAATAAAATTATTAATCAACATCCTTTTCCTTCTTTAAAAATCAATTTAATAACCTCTCATTAAACTCCGTTTGTACTTCAAATTCTGCTACTTCTGGCGTTAAAACATGTAATACTAACAATAACGTGTCACTTAGTTTAAAATTTAAATCTCTGTTGTTCGTTCACTTGTTGAGCAAACACCACCTTTTGTGAGAATATATGAATGACAGGCTAATAGTTTTCTTTTACAAATAGTAAATTAAACATATATATAAATAAATGACACATTTGCAAAAATACATCTTTATAGTACTAAATTATTGTTATGTGTATTGAAACAATGTAAAGTCACGTCGGACGAATTTAGTCAAACTCAAACCGCCCTAGACGTTAGGCCTTAATTACACTAACACTAACAGCACCAGTGACTAAGTAAATTATAAAGATCCAGACTGTCATTCATCGAAGAAAAAAACCCGCAAAAAAATAAAAAATTCAGGTTTAAACATAATATTAAGGTTACTTACTTTCTTTCCTCTTCGTCGAACATAAGAATCTTTTTTGTTTGTTTATTTTTCGGTCGTCGATGATGCTTAACAGTTTTAGTCCTCCACATGATTATAATTTGTTTTAAACTGACGCCGCCTGTGAAACACTTTAATATATTTGGAAGATAAAATACAACGAAAATAGGTTAAAAAGGCAAACTTATGGTATAAAAATTCATGTTTAGCTTTAATTAAACAAAGACAATACGAAAACCATTTAGCTTTTATATATTTATATGAGGATCAGTAGGGTACTAACAAAGATATCTAACATAAAGTTTTATTTCTATTTCATGAGGCATTCCATGTGTACACCATTCTCCTTGTAAAATTTTCTAATACTTTGAATACAGTGACAGGAACGAAAACCTTCATCAATCAGATGTATTTGCTTATCACATTTGTTTCTTGTTCGCTTATTTTTTAACGCAAAGATATATATAACTAGCCGCTGATAAATTGGAAGGCTTTCTTGTTACCAAATAACTTATAGGAGAAAAAGAACACAAAACCTACTTTTGAAGAACACATAAACCATGGAGGTGGCACTTTTTAATACTGTTGTAACATGTCTTGTTTGACGAATTATTTTGGATTACCGAGTAAAAATAATGCGAAGTCCATTCAAGGTAACGATACCGAATTAATTTATTTCTTCAATAAATAAATAGGTTTATCACAAGCTATGTTTACTTGTAACATACAACAGATTAAATAACGTTTAACACAACTTTCGAAAACTAACCCACCCCTACCGTACTCACAAATAAACTTACTTTCGCAGTTTCAATCAGAGACACACTAACCGTAACTGTCTAACTCTAATTAAATCACAGACGTAATAACTCTCTGTCACTGAACTAACTCAATCCTACTATAATTCACTGCTTGAAATTACTTATATGCATATATGGTACTCTATTTCTATATAATACACGAAATATTTAGATCATAACATCATTCGCCATCTAGTAAATAAATATATAAATTTAAATATAGCTTACAACACATAACATTTAAGGAAAAGAAGCCTTTTGGTTCATCTACGCCGTCCTATCCACAAACTAAGCACTAAAAAAAATTAAAACCAGCCCTTATCATTCAAATATTTATCAAGCTTTCTCTTAAACTCCTTTAAATGAACTGCATTTACCACACCTGAAGGCAACCCGTTTCAAAAGCCAAACACTCTGTTAGAAAAATAAAACCGTCTTACCTAAAGATGATTCGTATTCTGCCAAATTTATATTTGTGTCCCTTAGTCATACCATTCTCACCATTAAACGCGAAAAAGATGTGGCATCAACATTATCAATTCCCTTAACAATCATAAACTTCTCAACCATATCCTCTCTAACTCTTCTTTTATCAAGAGAACGCTTAAGAGACTGATCAGCCAGAACACCAATGTTTTTTTTTCCATAACGCTAATTTATTAGCATCAACATTATGCTTATTATTCAAATTGTAATATCCCACGTGCATTATCTTGCATTTATTATAATTAGAAGTCCCCTACAATTTATTTACCCAACTTACCAAATAATCCAATCCTTTTGTGAATCAGTAGTTTTTCCTCACAGCCAGCAACACTCAAAACTTTAATGTAATAAGCAAATTTAAATACTTTATTGACCCTTCTTTCATCTATGTCATTGATGTATATAAAAAAGAGCAAAGGCACCTGCCCACTATTTAACGACTCAGAACAAATAGTAGCAAGCGACTCACGTATACAATCCTCATCCTCTTTCAAAACCCGTTATTAAATATTGTT
>NW_013666967.1:85303-91997 GCF_000517525.1 Limulus polyphemus
TTAGCGACACAAGTCCTTTACTTAAATAAACTGGTTATTCTTCCGAATACAACTTTACGACACACTCAACTTCAACAGTCGCGCTATAACAAACTATAATTCACGTCTCTGCAGTTCAATTACTCATTACCTACACACATTGTCCCGTCACGTTGTGAGCGTCCTATATATATACCAGACTAACACATAGCTAGTAAATGTTAGGGCATTCACGAAGGAACAGGATATTTCTAGAAAATAGGTGGCGTGACACTAGTCACGTGATCTCGCTGACGCAACAATGTTATCCCACCAAGTAGCTTTATAATTTTTTCAGTTTTTTCTTCAGAAGTACAGAATTATTGTTATCATCTTGTTTCTATCTAACAACTGTTCAGGATTAGGAATATTACTTAAATCTTCTCTAGTAAAAACTGAAGAAAAGGTGAAATTTAATAACCCAGTCATCTCATAATCATCAGATATTTGCTTCCCTGTATCATTCCTCAAAGGCCCTACTCCCATCCTAAGATTTTGCTTACTCTTAATATATTTGAAGAAATCCTTACTATTAATTCTTACACTTTCAGCCAATCTTTCTTCATATTTCTCGATTTCCTAATTTTCCGTTTGATCAAGCCCCCCAGTGGCACAGCGGTATGTCTGCGGACTTACACGCTAGACTCCGGGTTTCGATACTCGTGGTGGGCAGAGCACAGATAGCCCATTGTGTAGCTTTGTGCTTAATTACATACAAACCGTTTGATCAACTCTCTTGATCTTCTATATCCCCCAAGTCTCACGTCATTGCAGTCAATTTAAACATTTATGTTTATAGTGCTTTTCTTTAATTTTATCCTTTAGACCCTTTGTGAGGCAACCTGATTATTTTTTAATTGCTGCCACTTTTTTTCTATAAGGAACATCCATAGCTTGAACATTTAATAAATTATTTAAAATAAGATAAAAATCCTTTCTGTATTTCAAAGGTCCTTGAATAACACTAATGCACAAATAAAACAGTACAATAAATTGTCATTCACTAATGTTCTCTCCCAAAACATCAATGATTGATGATGTGTTGCCTGTAGCTTCGTGTACTGTGGTTCAATACAACTCGCAATTAATAGTAGTGATTTCCTTTCCTGAGGGTCATGGTTTGCAGATGTGATTATCTCTTGTCCCTTATCATCATGTGTTGTCCTGTCCTGTCACTGGGGGAGTTCTCCCTAGGTAGATAGTCAAGCGAATCCACTGGCAGCTCTATCCTCGATGGTTTAACTTATTTCTTACGGTTTACGGTATAACAGATGACCCTTTCCAACATCTAATTAACATTAGAGTTCGTCCATTTTTATGGTGTGGATTGTACAGCTATACCCTTTTCACTTTATCACCAGATGATTTAAGTCATTTCTGTATGACTTCATTGGTGTTCCTTCAATTCTCTGCAAACTCTGTATAAGAATTTGATGAGGGACTATCCTCTCGATGAGATTACAGAACGTCCAGTGAAACTTAAAAGTTCTCTCACAACATCAGTGATGATAATGTGTTGCCTGTAGCTTCGTGTACAACTCACAAACTAGCAATGGAACATTTTGATCCCACGTTTTCTGATGTTCATATACATAAAATACTAATTGATTCAAAAGTATAAGCTGTATCTCTCCAGCATGCAGTTGGAAGATGGCTGAAAGGCTGTTGTTCTTGTTTTTATTCCAAGAACCTGGCAAATTTCCACAAACAAACTTCTTTCCTTGATCAGAGGAGTCCATCGGTACCCCAAATCTTCAAATGAATTCACTGACGAGTTTCATTGTTAGAGTTTCGGCTTCCTGGTTTCGAAAAACATGTTTCTGGCCATTTCATAAAATAGCTCATTACAATAATGATGGAGGTATTCTCACAGTTATACTAATGCAGAGGACCAAGCACATCAATGGTAAGTCTCTCGTGTGATGCTCCAACCAATGCTGCTATAGCTTCTTTTGTGGATATTTTTGTACACAGTGTAACTCACATGATTTACATCAATTCTATATAGATCTCTGGCATTCAACCAAAGATAAGCACCCTTTTCTCTTTTTAGTGTCTTCTTAGCACCTAACTGTCCAACTGTTGGAAAGTTATGGAGATGACAAAGTGCTTCAGAATGTAGAGCCTGTAAAAGTACTAACTCTAGTTGTTATTTCTGTTCAATGGTATTTTCCCATTTCCTAAATAAAAAGTCATTATCTATACAGACAAAGGTCTATCTCCAAATAGATTGTACAGCATTGAAGTTACTGATGAATTTTTGCAACCCAGAGAGCAAAATGGCTCAAAACACTCCAGCAGTTCAACTTTAATATCATGCATGGAACCATGAAAATGCTGATACGTTGTCTCAAAACCACATTTAAATGAATAATGTAAACACTATGAAAAGAGGAGGCAAAACAGGTATAGTTCAAGATGGGACATCCACAAGTGATGATAAAGAATTGATGTTGTTCAACTCTCAATTGAAAGATGCTCATCAAAAGATAAAAGCTTGAAACCTATTGTTCAATGGATCAAGAACAGTGCAAAAACCCCTTTGTGGCAAACAATTGCTCCATATAATCCATAGAGAAAAATGTACTTGACACAGTATTATTCATTATGCCTACAAGAGAGTGAAGATAACTCAGGGCTCAAACAACACTTAGTAGCTCTTTTCGAGTTTTACAATGGCTCCTATCTGCAGCATTTGTTGCCTTGATATAGTAGGTATTCATATTTTTTATGTGTGTTGTACTTGTGACAAAGCTGCTCCATTACAAAATCACTGGCACCTATATCTAAAATAATTGGATCTTCCAAAATTGTGTATATCAATAAAGGAGTATTAGCCAATTCCTTCTTCAGTTCGATGAATGCTTGCAATAATTCACACTTCTTGGAATTCACCTTAAGGTTCTCTTTTCTCAACCAATCTAGAACCCTCTTTGCCCATTCATACGAATTACTAAATATCTTCCAATGTGTGATAATACCATCCAAGTAGTTGAGTAAGACATTTCATAGTAGTTCAGAACAGAGTATATTTCATTAATAATTGAAATACAAAAAGAGAATTAAATAATCCTTATAGTAACATGACAAATAGCTGCTTTTCATTTCCCGTGGTAAGGAGGGTCTTCTCTCTACTTGCTTTGTCAATATCCAGTCTTAAGATCCAATGTTGAAAACCATTTTGATCTAGATAGAGTATCCAAAGTAGAGTCAATCCTTAGCACTGAGGAGGCATCATTTTTGTTATTTCATTCACCTACCAGTAAACTGAAAACCTTGTAGTACCATCCTTCTTCACACAAGTACAATATGCTGTGCCAAAGGACTGGTATTCGGTTCCATCATCTCCTTGTTCCTTCATTGCTTTTATTTCTTTGAAAACCTTAGTCTGTATTGCAAGTGGGATTAGTCTGACTAGGTAGTGTATTGGGGCTGCATCTCCAGGATCAATTTTGTGAGATTTTTATTTGTTCATCCTAAGTCACGAGTTCTACAGCAGAAGTTGTCTTTATATTCTGTGAGCAAGTTGTGTAATCTCTGGAACTGATCAACTGTTGGACATCCACAGCTCTCACCATACAGTTTTTGTAAATGAGGTGGTAAAATTTTCTTATGTAAGGACTTGATATTGGACTTCCTACATCTTTCTTCAAAGATACCTACTTCTGATGTTCTTTCATTTGAAAGTACCACTTGTACAGCCTCACATCTTGCAATGTTCTATCCAGACATTAAATGAATTTTATGGTTTGTTGTGTTCATGTCCCTAACAATTTTACCTTTGTTCTTCAGATCGAATGTAATTCTACCAACCATTAATCCATCAGGATACATTGAGATGTTTGGTTCTGTTACAGCCTAGTCACTAGATGTAAACGTATTTTTAACGAATCCTGTTTCAAGTACTTCATTTCTTGGTGGCGAAATGATGGATCTCCTTCTTGCCACAGGAAGTCCAACCTTTGGTGTAGTAATTGCCATGCAGTGCACAGGGATTTCCTGGTCATATGCTACAAAGCTAGTCTACTCTTGCATCCATGCCTTTGCATGAAGTCAAGTTTCCAATATGCACTCTTCCTCAATATCAATTAACTGCACATCATGAAATATAGATATTTCCTACAGTAAATAAAACTTTTAATTTTCCTCTTGCTGGAATTTTATATCCACTTATTGTTCACATCATTACCTTTTCTTTCTTCCTATCTTGTAGCAGTGTCCTACCTTTCATTACCAAATTGGTTCAAACTATTGTAGTGGTAGAACCAGTGTCGATCAACATATCGCAATAGTTTCCATTAATAAAAATGTGGACTCGTGAACTGGTTTCTTTAGATAATGAACTTCTTATCTCATTTGGGTATTCCCAGCTGAATTATGCTCCATAAGGTCAGCTGATTCAGGTTTCCTTGTCTTGTTAGTTCCTTCAAAATGGTGGGATTTGAAGACCTATCCTTGGGGTAATATCTCCTTGGTGTCTTAACAAGTTTAGATTATTCTTTGTCTCAGCTATAATGATCAAGTTTCCCACATCTATTAAAATTCTCTTTTTCTGATATCCTTTTTGGGAGGAGTTCTTATTCCATACAAACATTTGTCTGCAATTTCTGGCAACATGTACTTTTAAGTTACACTTGAAACACGTATTGTCTTGTGGCTTATTTCCTTCATCTGTGTAACTAGTTGTTTAACCAATTCTTTTTGTTTCATCTGGACTATCAAGAGTATGAATTGCTCTTTCAATACTGTTCAATCTGATGATCCCATAGCTTTGAGATGGTGTCTTTAATTGTTTACCTGCAATCTTAGTGGATTCTAATCCTATTGCCAACTACACAGATTCTTTGCTTCAGTCTGATTCTCATATCATTGTCTGCTATGGTGTCTGTATAATGGTCACAGGCCAATGAATCCATTACTTCACCAAGAGTGTCTGGGTAAGATAATATGGCAATCCTTTCCAAATCTGATGGAAGTCTGGCGAAGGTCTCTTCTTTACTTCATAACCTGTTCCAAAACTTTGCTATGGTTACTTCTTTCTGGTGTAACACCTCAAACATTTTGGATAAGTCAGCTGTCAATGCTTCACAATCATTACAGATCTTGACTGGAATGTTATATAATATTGTCAAAGCTGGTAATTTTTAAATATGCAGCAAGGTGGATAGCTTGTTGCTCACTATTCCACCCATTTACTCTAGAAATTACTTTGAACTGAACCTGCTATTTTTCTCTTTGCACCTTCCCATCATAGTACATAGATTTTTGATGGTCAATGCTGAAGTGGGCAGCTAAATTATGAAACTGGATTTGGTAGTGTCATGATTGAAGTAGTCCAGGAAGGTCCTTCAGTAACAGATGCCACAACAATAATGGTAATAGATGTATACCAAATATGTTCTCCTATTCAATATTTCGTAGTAGACGGTGTTTTAGGTTGGAGCTCTTGAGCCAATTTTTCTCTTTTTTTTCTCTTGTTCTCTTTTAATTTTCTCTAAATTTTTTTCTTGGTTCTGTATTAATAATTTCATCATCTCAACTAATACTTCACTCTCACTGTTTGACCTTATGATTGTCATCTTCAACAGTTGAAGTTCAACTTCAAGCATATTCAAAATTGTACCTTATTTTCACCAAAATAATCCCACTTCTAATATAGGTGTTCTAATGTCATTCTTTCGTTTGCATTTTTTTAATTATGTGGTGTAAAATAACTCAGTATCCATTCTACATGATGGTAACAAATTAGTTTATTTCCTCCAATAATATTTCTACAAACTTAAACATTGTGGTAATTTCTAGGCCACATTTACAGCCACACTAACTGTTCTACAACAACATAAAAATAAAACTGGTACAATTTCATGGCTAATCGATCAAATAACTGAAAATAAAACACTGACTGATTTATCACTAGCTGAAATAAAAACACTATCTGGCTGATCCACTCTACTTACTAGAAACAAGTCTATCCTTCTCTCTTGCTTCACTGAGTCTCGTATTTATAATCTACTCCTTGAATTTACTAGAAAAGTGACATCAACATTTTTAGAACTTTCTAGGCTGACATTATTAAACTTTTGTATTATAACATAATGTGCTTTCCAGCAAATATCTAAATTACAACATAAAAAATTATGCTTATAACAATATTTTGTAGCCATGAACCAATATCCAAAATATCAAGTTCTGGTCTCATTATATCATTTTGTAGCTTCTTCAAAATGAGAAAATTACCCTTCTGCTACTTCTGTGTCCTTTGCTGTGTATCTGTCATTTTCTTTCAATTTGTTGTCAACCTTTGCTTCTGCTGATGTAATATAAATAAAACTATTATCAAGTGTATCTTTTTTTTGGGATTCCCCAATTGGTTTTTCTCAATATATTTTTTGGCATCAGGCTTCATATTTATCTAACCATTCACTCATTTCATAAACAAGTATTGATTTAAATAATGATGAATTTCAATTATCAATTTAATATTTATTTTATTCTTTGTCTTTTATCAATTATTTGCTTTCATCCTTTTCTGAATACTTGCCAGCTGTTCTGCAAGTAATTAATTCATGCCTGCAATAATAGTTTTGTTTTTAATTTCATGCAAAGCTACATGAGGGCTCTCTGTGCTAGCCATCCCTAATTTAGTAGTGAAAGACTAGAGGGAAGGTAGCTAGTC
>NW_013666967.1:92035-111980 GCF_000517525.1 Limulus polyphemus
AATAGTTATGAAAAATGCATTAAATAAAAAATGCCCCCCAGTGGCAAAGCGATAAGTACAGATAGACCATCATGTAGTTTTGTGCTTAACTACAAACAAACAAAATAATTATGACCCATCATATATATATGAAATATACAAATTTTAGTTATTTGTTATTAAACTTATGTACTTTTGTAAATGATTAAAATAGTTTATGGTCTTCTGAGATAGATATCTAACTTAAACTCTTTGACAAGGTCACTTTGGCCATTAGATCCTGAAGGCTTGAGGCACTCTCGAGCCTCAGGCCTCTTCGTGGCCTGTAATGATGCAAGAGCAGTGACAACAGTCCTGAAACAGAAAGTTTGTGAGTAAAGAAAAACTGTAGTTGTTTGAAACATTACTAGTTTATCAGGACTGTATACATGTTAAGACATCTTTAAAAGTTTTTAGAACTTTTACCATGGACTCTTTAATGTACAACTTTGCAAAATAATTCAACTATTTGATTCCAATTGCAGTATTATTACTAGATGGTTAATATCAATTGTTTTGTTGTTAACCACAAAGCTACACAATGGGATATTTGTGCTCTGCACAATGCAAATATCAAACTCACTTTGTAGTGCTACAAGCCTCCAAACTTGCTTCTAGAACTAAAATATTATGAAATTATTTCTTTACTAAATTGTGTTATTTTGCATATGGGCATACATATTTGTTGTGTAAAGTATTTATAATAGTGTAATTGAGTTTTCTTTAATTTTTATGTATTTTGTAGGTTCATATTAGAAAAGGAGTGTGAATCAGTCAGGATAAATGAGATATAAGGGCAAATAAAAAGGATTCTGTTGAAGTATAGGAGTCTGGTAAGATTAAAAACCATAGTTTGGAGGGGGAAATTTGCACAACAACTAAAAGTGCTACCTGTACCCCACTGACTCCTTGTAAGTATGACACAGTCAAAGGTGAGAATATGAATTCTTTAGGATGTTTAAGTTATAAAAAATGTTTATTAGTTGTAAACCCCCATCTAGGTTTGAAGTTAAAATATTATGTAATCAACATCTCTTTATGAGTTGTCAATGATGTATTAAAATTACTTTATCTAAAATTAAGTTTGTTTTTTTGAAGAACATTACATTTTATTTCCATGTTTTATACCATGTTGTTACAGCAGAATGGTATTCCAGATGAAGAGGTAACCAAAAGAAGTGCCAAAGTTGGACCTTACATAACAGAAAAAATGATGGATACAAATAAAGGAATAAAAAAGCAACAGAAAGTTACTCAATGTTCCTAACAAACTAGAGGTTAACGATGAAGTGATATTTTTATGTAACAAAAAACTACATAGGAAATAGAATGTAAAGTTATGTAGTAATAAAAGCTAGTTTAAATTAAAATGACTATGTTATTTAATATCTTCAAAGAAAACTTTTGCCTAAACATCTTAAGATGAATTAAACTTTTAAATATTTTAATTTCACAGAATAGAAAAAAATTGTAAAAATGCAGTGCTTTCAAAAGGCTATTCATTATTACCTAGTTCAACAAAGTGTCTCATTTAAGGTAAAATTTAAAACAAACGGGTAATTAAAAAATAAACAGCAATATAAATTTTATATAATCACCAGAAAGAAATGGGAACCATAAAGTTGTATGATTAGCTTTAGACCAACCAGTTCAGAATGGTGTACCCATAATTCTAAGTCTGATGATGGTCGAAAGAAGTTGTGAAATAGAGCATCTTGCTAAGATCACTGTTCCCTGTGAATGAAGCCAGACAAATCACTCACTGACATTCAAAGATACAGAAAAAAGTATTTGAATTGTTTCCTGAAGTAATTCAGGCAGATAACTGTCTGTAATTGCTGGACTCTGGAAGAGGCTATATAATGCCTAGTTCGAAGTTTAGTTGATCTGGCCCTAGGCTCCATCATGCACTTTTACAATGAGTAGCACTAGAAGTGCAAGAGAGTCATTACTAATTAAGTTACACTAGAGGTTCAGATTGGTGGGAAACAGATCAATCCCATCAGATCAAATTCAAGGATCAAAAGGATACTGCTAAACATTTGACTGCTTGTACAGATCATCTGTACCATTTACATTTTAAAATTTACCTAAAATGGCCTCAATAGATCAGAAGGATATTTTCGTTGACAAATTGGTGGAAGAGTTATCCAGTGAGATGATGCAGCATCACCTGAGTGTGTGTGATCTATTCACCTTTACTGAGGCAGTTTCTACTGTGATGTTATATGAAGTGGCAATGAGCCAGTCACAAGAGTGGTTTGTGCACCTGTTCTACTAAACTGCCACTTTATTACCAGATCTCACTAAGGTGGAGACACACTTCAGATGAAGTGAAGAATACCATCAACCATTCTAGTCTCTGAAGTGTGCTTTAGTAGAAGTCCTGGTGCTATACCAAAATTGTGAATTCCTGCTAGACACTGACACCAGTGATAGTGGAATTGGAGCAGTATTATCACAGTTAAAAGATGAATCAGAATGTGTAATCATACATCTAGTCATGTTATTATCGCTCATGAACAAAGATATTGTATGGAAAAGAAAGAACTCCTTGCAGTTGTCTTCATAAAATACTTTTGTCACTACTTGTATAGTAAAAAGTTTGGATGCATCACTGAAATGGCTGTTAAACTTTAAAATTTACAAATGGATGATAACATGCTGGATAACTGTTGCAAGAATATGATTTCAGCTGACATTATTGCCCACGCCTACAACACTAAAATGCAGATTGATTGTGTCACCACATGATTAGACCATTTCTGTTCATTGAATGTCTTAATCCTGAACATTGTATGGGAATCGAAAATGTTACTGCCATACTGATGAAAAGCCATAAAGTAGAAAATTTTACTGGTGTGTAGATGCTATAATTAATGCTTTGGAAAGGGCAACTGAAAGACCCAGATCTAGCATGGGTACTTCTTGTTGTGCAGAAAGACAGTGGGACTGACTCAAGTTGAGGAATGTGGTACAGATACACATAACCTATGTAACTAGTACGAGCAGTTATGAATGGAGGAAGGTGTGCTGTACCATTGTTATCGACCACTGAGCAGTCATTCTCAGCACGTGCTACAGTTAGTGGTCCACAGAGCTTTGAAGCAAGAGATCCTCAAGACTTTGCATACCACAAAGATTTAAGGACATTGAGGTGTTTCATGCACTTGTGCTATTGTTTGATGCAAGTTCTTCTGGCCATATTTGAGTCGAGATGTTCAGTGCTGGTGTAGATTCTGTACAGTGTGTGTCACCCAGAGAAAAAGCTGGCCTAAACAGGTTAAATACCAACAAAGAATTGTTAGTTTATGTTGTTGTTTTTTTCTAGAGGATTGTCCTGGATAACTCCCAGAGTTGGAACATACTTTATGAAGTGGGATGAAGCTTATCCATTGTTCAGTGTGTCCACACATTCTGTGGCTGATATGCTGGCAGAGCACCTGATAGCCTGGTTTGAAGCACATAAAGAGATCCAAATGGATCAGGAATCTAAATTTAACAGCAAACTGTTTTCTCGATTGTATAAAGTATTGAGTGTGTTGAAGACATGCACTTCACCTTATTATCCCCAGTCTGATAGTCTAGTGATATGAGTGATACTGAATATTGAGGGTATGCTTTATAAGTTTGTTAACATTGACTGAACTGACTGAGACAAACACTTACTCTGCAGCATGATGGTGGACTACTTTGCAAGTGAACAGAGATTAACAGGTTGTTCATGAGTAAACTCATGTTTGACAGAGAAGTTTTGTTCCCTGTAGAAGTGATGTTTGATCACCCACATAGAGTGGATGTCCTACAATGTCCACAAGAATATGTACAGTGCTAAGATCTGTATTGGCTGACATGCATGAATTTGTACGTCAACAGCTAGAAAAGGCTGCCATTCAACAGAAGAGGTGTCACAATAAAACAGTAAAGGAACAAATAAAAGGAATCAGAGATTGGGCATGGGTTTGGTATGTGCCGGCAGCATGGAAGCCTCTTACTTGTGTCTGAAAAGGATCTCTATTTGTGCTCCAATGAGTTAATCAATTATCAAATGAATTACAACAATCAAGGAGTATGCATACGCAAGTAGACGTGTCCAATGAATGTCTGGTGAAGTGGTTTGACCATGTGTCAGAAGAATAGGTAGTCAAATCAAAATAGGAGAAGAGAGCTGACAGTACCTATCTGGCTGTTCAGGATGTGTCAGATGGAGAAGTGCTGAACTTAGAGGCAAGACACAACTTGACAGTCCACAGAACCACTGCTGAAGTCCTCACAATTGACATACAGCCAGGATGGTCATGTGGTTGAAGAATCACTGATTGAAAGGAAGTGGCAATCATTACTTTTTTTAGCTACCAAGTGATGTTCACTATACAATGTATGCACCATCTTGTGTAATTACCACTTGTTTGACTTGAAGCTAAGGTGGCTGATCAGTACAACTGAAGATAATAGCTAGGAGTTTGAAAACTCAGCTGAACGGACATTGTGGCTCTTTCTTTCTGAGTCATTGAGTGGTATTTTTGAGTATAGTGTATGCACTACACCATAGGATTACCACTCACATATCTGAGGTAAGTATAGTTTGTTGAGTGCAAAATTAAAGAAGCCAAAAGGGTTCTGCAACCCTTATTTTCTGAACTATTGAGCAATTTCAGTAAAAGAGATATCAATAGGATATCAAATGACAGCTGCTCAATCCACACAATTAGGATGGCTGGTGTGAGTTGATGTAATACCTAGTTCATCAACAATCTGAGAAACTGATGATGATAACTAGGAGTTCCAAAAATTCAGTTGAAAGGACTTTGTAACCATTGCTTTCTATGCTACCAAATGATTTGTCTGAGGGAATATTAGAGTTTTACTCGAATCATTCACCTGATTTAGCTGAGTGGTGGGAACTAGAGAGAGAGAGAGAGTATCATATGATCTGAAAGGTGTCTAAGTTCTCCATGTGCAGTGAGAGAGTTGTTTTTCATCTGATTATGTATTGACATATGTTATACAAAGAGCACAAATATGAATACCAACTTCCATTAATTTAGCTAAAATATCTCAGTTTATCTGAGTTCTGTTGATTATTTATTTTGTGATGCCTGAAAAGAAAAGCATGTGAAGACCTCATCTTCTGAGCAGTAGCTTGAAAGTAACCTGAGATGGTTCTGAAGTAATTTTGGTAGCAGCCAAAGGCAGTCTGTTGAAAGCTATTAAGTGTATGTGATGAAGTGTAATAGAGACATATGTATATGGCAATATATGTGTATAAATAAATACATGTGTGTGGACCCACATGCATGTATAACATTACATGAAGTCATTCATGAGTGTTTTACAACACGATTGGATAAATCTCACAAAAAATGCAACTATTAAGCCACATATGAATTGAAATAAAGGATTTAATCTTAATGTTAAGATATGCTGATATCAGGTTAACTGTGATTACTGACCTGTAAGGTATTATTTGAAGATACAATGTACCTGTTATTTTGAATAATACTTGTGAAAAAATGTTTCAATTTCGACATTGAGGTACTTGGCAAGTAGTGAATATTTCATGAAAAGACAAGATTAACAGAAGACTACTGTGAAGAGATGCCTACTTAGCCAAAAACACTGGCCAGAGCAGACCAGCTAATGACCAATCTCTCCACCATCTGACCAGTGGAGTAGATGTCAGACATCAAACCTGAGTTTCACACACACTAAAAAGGTCATGGCAAGTGACCCCTCTGGGAGCTCCTTCATCAGGAAGTTGAGGTTCCATTTCTCAATGTAAATATGTCTTTGTAAGTTGATCTTATTTACTTACTTTATATTTTAATGGAATATCTTTTGTTTATATGTGCAAAGCTGTTTTGATTAAGCCTTGCTTTCTTATTTGTGAACCGGGTTTAATTTTGTGTATGTATCTGTTACCTAGACCATTATTTTCCATGTGATTTACTATGAAGATTCTTTTTTGTAGTTTACTGAAAATGTTAATCAATGCTTTTTTTGTACAACTGTGAAGGGTTTATTCTATATCTTATATTAAATAGTTCATTTAATAAATTGCATTTTGTATCATACTGAAGTTACGACTATGGTCTGTTTATTAAAGTTTGATTTAATAATGTCTACTTATATCCAAGAGTTTTCATTTTGTTTTACTTTATGCATCTACATAGTAGTGTGTTAGGCTATCCACTCTTAAAGGAAGTAGGTGATCATTATTTGAGGATCATTTTAATAATACCTAGTTTTCTATGTTGAAAAGTTCATAAGTACATGTGTACATGCATCTTTGACAAAGGGTTCATTTTGATGTTATGTGCTCTTTCTATGCTAAACGGTTTTTGTTTGATTGTACTTTTTTTTATCTAAAATTATAATTTTCCTATACTGAAAATGTATTTCCAATAGGTACTTACCTCCTCTCATATAAAGAGCTATTCTTGTTCAGTGCTGTACTCTGTATGCAAAACGTTTTTTTACGCATGACACAGGCCTTCTATCTCTCCTCCATTGGAATTGACTAATTTCAATGCGTCCCTCATGCGTCAACCCTCCACCAATAAGAGTGTGACATACTCTCATGATGCATGTGGCTCCCTCTGTTCAATTCTACCAAACTATCACTTCAAGTTTTGGCAGAAAATGGAAGCCCGGGTTTTCAGTGAGGAAGAAGGGTGGGAAGTGTGAGAGGAAGTAGGTACCTATCGGAAATACATTTTCAGTATTGGAAAATTATAATATCTGATATGGTCCATTACCTTCTCTCACATAAATAGCTAGAATCCCACATTGAATAGGTGGAAGGACTTGTGTGAGGGAAAGAAAGAAGCATCCATTGAAAGCTTCCGAAGGACACTCCCTAAGATGAGACAGATTCTAAGATCTGATGTGGGGAACTGCACCACTTCTGAACCAGGTATACTCTTCACCCATCATAGAAACATGTCGCATATTTCGGCAGAAAACAGAGGAGCACATCCAACTGGGAGGGAACTATGACTGGAAAGTGATCCAAACCATGCAATATTTATGAAACTCAATCCCAGAAATTATAAGAGTGGGTAAACTGAAAAGGATGTGCACCTAGGTGTAGAGTAGCTACGGTGCGACGGACCATACATGGCAAGTAAACTACATCCCAAACCCATGCCACTTGGAACTGATATCCACGAGAGGGTGAGGTGAGGATCATACTGTTGATTAGTCAACTACAACCCAAAACCCAGCTGCCGGGTACTGACATCCATGTGGGAGTAGGAAAGAGGATCATACCACTGACAAGTCGACTACAATCCAAATCCCAGGCCACAGGGAACCGACATTCATGTGGGGGTAGGAAAGAGGATCACACCATCTTGACCTCATGTTCATGAGTAACTAGTACCCCCCCCCCCCAACTCATGAACGAAGCGCATGTGAATATGATAAATTGATAGATCGATCAGGGAACCCGACATCTGGTATATTAACATCCTTGGAATAAGAAACATTGACGGATAGTGGAAGGGAAAGAACCATAACAACCTGCAATAACCTCCATTATGACCCACAACACTGACGTATTATCAATAAGGGAAGAATATAGACATTTGTAATATAACTATGAGGACTTATGTTGATTGGTTCTACTCTAAATCCAACATCTGGCCACTGGGAACCTGACATCCACATGGGGGTAGGAAGATGGATCTCAATCAATGTGGTGAACTGCAAGTTTAATGTCTCACTCCCACTTGTTTTTATGTTTCATATTGGAGGATATCACATCATCTACATCAGTAGAACACCATCACCCTACTCTCAACTGAATGGTTTTATAATCATTTCTATAATTTGTTTGTATTTCATTAACCCATTCAGAAGGATGCCTCCATGGTCCACTACCCCAGCAGCTTGGAAATGGAAAATGGTAAGGACTGTCAAACTCCACTAGAAAAAAAGAGGGGTAAAATGTGGTGGAGAGTCTGGAGGAATGACAACACCTGAGACAGTGCAATGGGTAACCACAAAACCCTATTTTTAGAAGCTGACCATACCGATTTATTCAAGACAAAGCATGGCAGGGATGGGAAGCTATCCCCTTCTGCTTTACCCATGTAGTCCATGGGTAAACTTATGAAGCCATTCTATTTGGAGGATAAACCTACAAGCAATCTTGTGGAACACTCCATCTCTGCAGTGTACATTGTGTGGCCATGGGATTATAATATGCAAGTCGACATGGCTTGACAGTACCAATTTGAACACTTAAAGAATACTTGATCAAGCACCACTCACCAAAGATCGAGATCCATTCAATAAACATTAATAAAAGGGGAAAAAGGCCTCTGAAAAGGAAAATTAAGAAAAAAACTAAAAAAAACTTACCCAGTCAAAGTCTCACTGAATTCTGATATTGTAGAATGACTACAGGCAGAAGATTATAACATGATGAGGAAGAAAACTGCAATCTGATGCAAACAGTGAAAGACAAATGTATCATGGGTAGTTTACAGACCCGATTGAAGAAGTACCTCCAAAGGACGACAAAGATGAAATGTCAATGAAAAGTTAAGGTGTCGATTTGTGTGAGAAGACACTCAGAACAATGTATGGGAGGAAAAAGATAAAGAGTAAGAAGCCAAACAAATGAAAAGCCAAAGCCAATTGGAGAAGGAGGAACAGAGAATGGTTGCCAAGGAAGAAAGAGGTTGGAATGGACACCACGGAAGGAAGCTGTGCAGGCAATATAACAGAGAAGAGCATGTAAAGGATATAGAAGTCTATCTGGATCAGGTCAAGGATAAAGATGTGAAATGGAAGAGAGGGAAAGCAGCTAAATGGAGGAGTTATCCTCATGAGCCGCAAAGTGTGAGGGAGGAAAAATGATCCTGAGAAAGGAGCAGATATGTAGAAGGATAAAGAGTATGTGAAACATCAATGGCAAATAAACAGATTACTGACATCCATAGGCAAATAGGAGAAGGAAAGAAGACATAAGGGAAGGTGAAACAAGGAATACTGGGAGAGTGGTTCAAACATAGGCAGTGAGGCAGTGTAGGACCACATTAATATCCCCATCCAGAAGAGCAGCCTGCTGTGGCAGATGATACATCCAGAAGGAACACACATCTATAGGTAAAGTGTGGGAGAGGGAAATATTTGCTGGATCGGGAAAAACGAAAGGAGACAGAAGACCCCCAATCCAAAAGTCAAAGAGGAAATCCACATGACAAAAAATAGTGGGTTGATCAGGGGAAAACCCCGGACACAGAAACCACTAACAGTAAAATTCCATTTGTGTTGAGAAACTTCCATGTAGGAAGTGCAAATGAAACAGACCAGTAAAGAGCCTAACCATCGGGAGAAGTCAGATCATCTCGCCAATGAAAAGAAGAAAAACAGGCATGAAGACGGAAGACAGGAAGGTCTGGATGAAACACTGGTAACTGAGGGTGACAAAAAAGGGCCAGTGGCAGAGGAAAAGGTAACAAAGGAAGAAGTTAGAGCTGGAGAAGCCACAGAAACCACAGCTGAGATGGCCAGGAAAGAGCTATCAGAAGAACTGAACATGGAGTGTCAAGGATCAACGAAATCACCTGGAGAAGAGGGAGAATGGGAGGATAGACAAATGTGTAGGTCCAATCCTGGCTTAAAACATTGATAGCCAGCACAAGAAGACGAGGAACTGGAGACCAAAACCAAGGTAATTTGTTGTTAAGGGGCATAGCAAAAGCTTCAATGTGAGGAGTACCCTACTGAAGTCAATGCCACTGAAAAAGCAAAGGGATTGAGAGACCACTATGTTGGATAAATGTTGTCTGGACAAGAATCCAATCCACAACAAGCCCCAAAAGAAGATCAAACATAAGAATACAAAGGGATGAAGAATGGATGCCATCCTGGTGACTGAGATAAGCAGCCACTGAAGAAAATTCGGATTGGATCATTACAAGATAATTTCTGGTCAGATGGAGAAAATGAACCAAAACATGATCATCTTACAGCAAGAAGCTCCAGGATGTTGATAGAATAAGACCTCTTAGCTACAGATCAAAAACCCCTCACACCCGCTGTCCTACCGGGGGACCAGCTCTTTCTTTAATCAATAGTCCTGTAACATTAAAAAAAATTAATAGAAATCCAATATGTAAAAAAGAATTATAATAAAGTTATACTGCATAAAATGGTTTCACATACAGTAAGAAACACTATTTGATATATCAAAATAATGGATTTTGTAATATTATCTGTAGTCAAGGAAAGACATGCTGGTTTACCTGACTTATCTAATTATCTTTAACCATATTCCTTGTTCCTGCAACATATCAACAATATTTCTTTTTCAAGATAAAAAATAAAAAGGTTGGCAGCATGTTTTATTATTTTTTCAAAGTTGTGACTTAAGCCAAATAATCTAAAAATGTTTAATTAAAGAAATAAAAATCTTAATGATAATCTAAATATTTATCCAAGCATATCATAAATATTTTTCATACAAAAGTCATTCAGATTATCATAGCATACTTATATAATGATTCTTAATACTGATATAATTGGACTATGTTTCAATAACACTAGTCGACAAACTCAAACTTTTTTCTCCCATCAAAGATGTAAGTAGACTTTTCTAGACCAGTTTTACATGCTGATTCCAAATCTGTTTTCTTCTAGCACATCTAGTTATCGAAATATTACTGGTGTTAATTTCAGCACAATTTAGGTAATAATCACACATAAGGCTAGTTAATGTTACAAATTTATTCATTTTTCAATATAACTCTCATAAATGTTATACACACACACCATGCACTTGGTTAAATTTATACAGTACACACTTATGAAAAAATAAATGTACAACAACTTAAATTATAATTAAGGCAATAACCTTTCAAATTTGATTGGTCTCATCACAAAAACTTGATGTGCTAGAGGAAAACCAAAAACAGATTTGGAATCAGCATCCCAAGAGCTATCTAGCCCACCTATAATTATATCTGATAAAAATGACTTGTTGGCCAGTGTAATCTAAAGCAAATTTGGATAAGCCTCCTTGTGAGGTAAACAAAATTTAGTGTCCTCAAACACTGTTAAGGGTTCCAAGATAAGGATACTCTCTGTAATCTAAAGATGATGATAAGAAAAACACTTGTCACCAGTTTCACTATTCAAACAAACCAGAATCAACTGCTTCTTTAAACTAAACATGCTGACAAAAGAAAACTATGGTCACCTGATAAAAGGCAAAAGTTTATGTACTTCATAACATAAAGACCCCAATATGAATGCCATTTTTCTGAGCTTTATATTACACACTATCTGATAAAGGGGGTTATCAATAACCTGTAACATGACCAATAACTTCAAAATGGGCACCATATTTATAAGTTTAAAAAGTTGATGAAAGCAAACCTTAGTTAAGTGTGACACTGTCTACAGACTCCAGAATTGACATGATCTTTGCGAGTAAAATAAGTCATGATAGAAAAAAACTGCCAAAACATTGTAAAAGTATTTCAGAGTCAACATAATATTTGAAAAAGCCGAAGAGAAAAGAAGAAAACTTTTTCACTTTTTATATTGTTAAAGTACTCCAGAATCATCATAAGTATGCAGTGATTGTGAACTAAACAAAATTAAGACTCTTATTCCTCTGTAAGTTTTTATCTTATTTTTCTAGGTAATGACTATATTTCTATAAAGCCAGCTTTTTCAAATACTGAAATATACTAGACAAGAAATAGAACTAAAAATATAATAAAGAAATATAAAATCTATGGACTAATTAATTAACACACATACAAAAAGTGACCATTTTGACTTTGCACGCCCACTGTTAAAAAAAAGAAAAAGTAAAACTTTAAACTCACTCTTTATTCCTTCCATAAGTTACTCACACTGTTAGAAAAATAAAAATGTTTTATCTGGAGCCTAGCATGTTTTTGACAAATCATGAGCTTGTGTCTTCTCATCCTATTGTCTTCACAATACAGCATAAAGAAATCAGATGTCTTTATCTTATCCATCCTCTGGATAAACTTCAATAAGATCCACCTCTTATCCTAGTATATTCAAGAAAAAATAAGTTAAAAGATCGTAAATATATAATATAACCTGTCCATCCCCAAATCTTCTTAGTAGCCCTCCTCTGAAGTCTTTTCTCCAATAACTCAGTAATCTTTCCTAGATAAAGAGGCCAAAATTGTACACTGTATTCCAAGTAAGGCCTAACAAGTAGTAACAGAGAACTGCCTCAATGGCTTGAGTAACTTATCCATCACTATGCCAAGATTCTTTTCTTTAGTCATGCTACTGAGTGGGTTCTCTTCCATATTGGATATGTGATCCAAATTTATTATTTTTAATTTATTATAATTAAAGGTTATTTAACAAATATTTCCCAAACTTATCAACTGATTCAAGTCATTGTGAAATACCTCATCATCCTCAATACAGCTAGAAATACCCATCAGCAAAACTTATTAATTATGCCCCTATCAATGTTATTAACATAAATGAGAAAAATCATAATGAAGATCTGACCTCTGAGCAGTCCACTACTAAATAAAGCTAGTTTGACCATTCTATTTATAACAACCTTTTGTTTTCTCCCATCCAACCAGTCTACAATCCAATTAATAAGTCTTCCCCAACACATACCAATGTGGTTTTCTTAACTAATCTTCTGCTTGGCACATTATTAAAAACTTCTTGAAAAATCTAAGTAAATCTGTGAATACCATTTCCATTGTCCAGGTAACAAGTAAAATACTTAAGAAAAATTAACACGTTAGTAAAGTCACGACTTTCTTTAGTGAATCAGTACTAGCTTTCTTTTATCAGACTCTCTAGAATTTAACCCATTACATTAGTAACTCTTCAGTCCTCAGGCACATGTCCACTATCTGCTGACCTACCAAAAATGAGAGAGTCTTGTATACCTGATCTCTGACCTATTTTCAAGCCTTGGGAAAACCATGTCTAGTCTGGGTGCTTTATCCATTTTTAATTCCCAAATCTTTCTGTTTACCATACATGGTTCAGGGCAATTCCAGTATCTTCTATAGAATATACCATTTGTCAAGAATATTAATAATAACAATACATTTAAAATTTCATCCATCTTATAAACTTTAAAAAAAACAAAAAAACTTTCAGCATCCTTCTAAAAGAGTACTTTTGGAAGTTAAAAATAATTAAATACATGATTATCCTCTCTGTAAACTTACCTGTTAGGTGTTCTTCTCACAGCACAACATATCTCACTGTAAATATAAGAAAGAGAGCAAAACAATTTTTAAAACATATTTGCCAAAGGAGATTTGCTATGATACATAGACAACTGATAACATTGTGGCTTCCCGATTTTAAGCTTACAGTACTAAACAGCACCAGTCACATCGTCATCAAGTTTGTCTGTGTTTTTAGTTAGAATAATAAATAAATCTGTGTAAGAAGTGGGTGAACATTTTTATCTACCACTGAAGAGTGAATATTTTGAATTATGTAAAACTGGAATGAATTTTGATGAGTCTTCATCTTCTTTTAAAACTGATGATATGATTGCAGACATTGGCACAGCAGGGTTAATAGGAAAGATACAGCATGATGTCATTAAGTGTTTTTTTTGGGAGGAACAGGGAATGTTAGCTGAAAAAACGTGTTAAAATTTGCAACAGAGTTGGATAATTTAGAAAATTATGTTGACACACAAACTGGTCTTGGAAACTGCTTTCACAGGTCCTATGACTAAGTGACATGGGTGTTTTCTCATCAGTGTCCACATCTAGAAATTGTTACCAACTCAGATTTAGAAATTCCCACATCTATCTTCTCGTGTTTGACTGAAGTGCCACATGTACAAAGACTTGATTGACAATAATTTTTATTTGGTGTAACCTAGCAGCAAGGTTGACATTTCAAATGGTGTTAATGTGTATATATATATATATATATATATATGCATTAATTTGATGTTTGAATAGCATATCAGTCAGGTTATTAACAAAAAACACACAATTCCCTCTTTTAGGTAGCTGAAAGCATCTGAAGAGAAACTGGAATTATTTTTTTTATCTGGCCTAATACTTCTAATATTACAATAACAACAACTAAATTCATTCTTGAATCTTCTATGATTGTCTTTTAATCTGATAAACTTATCTTTAAAACTATCATTTAATCTTTAATGCTCTAAGCATCCTATTTCCAATCTCCACACTGCCCCATCAATTTGTTTATTCTCAATCTCCCAAAACCCTTTACTGCTATGCAAGTTCAGTTAAGACTATTTTAAATGAGTATCTTTAAAGCTTTTCCAAAATTTCTATTACATAGCTTGCTTACGTGGAGTCCATTTCTAGTATGAAATTCACCATTACCATGAAAATCATCCTATAGGTCTAACTAACCCAAATGTTGCTCTAAACACATCCCTGATAATCTTTCATTTGAGCCTTAGATACTGTTGAGTAAACTGATCATTCCTGCATTGGGATTGAGGAAGTACTTTCAAAAGATATACATTTGTTTCTATCCTTAAATCTCTAAAGAAATTCTTTATAGTTTTTTTATATCTTCCAACATAATTTGCTTCTACACACACTACAGAAAAATGAATATTTCTTAGTACAAGTAACTAAACTTTTTATGATAATCTATAATGTCTTGTACATTTACACATGGCAAGCAAGTTTGAGTTCTAGTTTTTCTATGCTCCCTTCCTGCAAATAACATAATATTTTGGGACAACATGGGACCTATTGGTCCATCTTGGCTGTTCCATCCTTAAAAGTAAATTTAAATGATTAAAAAATAAAAAAATTAAACCCAGCCCTTTTCATTCATATACTTATCAAGCTTTTTCTTAAACTCACTTAAATTTACTGCCTCTAAAACATCTGAAGGCAACCCATTCCAAAGACCAACAACCCTGTTATTTTATAGCTGTGTCCCCTAGTCCTACTATTCTCATTATTAAATAATAAAAAAGATGATACATCAACACTATCAATTCCCTTTACAATCTTAAACACCTCAATCAAATCCCCCCTAACTCTTCTTTTTTCAAGAGAAAACAATTTGAAAGATTTCAGCCTCTCATTGTATGACAACCCCTCTAACCCAGGCATCATTCTAGTAACTCTTCCCTGAATTCTTTCTAACAATTCAATGTCCTTCCTATGGTAAGGAGCCCAAGACTGAACACAATATTCCAAATGTGGCCTAACCAGTGATCTGTACAAATGAAATTATAATCTCTTTAGACTTGTGTTCAATACTTCTGTAGATACAACCTAAAATCCTATTTGCCTTACCACTAGCAACAGCACACTCCTTGGATGGCTTTAGAGACTCATCAAATATTACATCAAAATCCCTTTCCTTCATAACACTATTAAGGTTATTTCCATCCAAATTATACTTATAATTCAAATTATCAGTATATTATATAAACCTCTTGATTATAATGTTCCTCAGTGCAAGTAGCCAAAAGTTCAAATAGATTAGTTTGGTAACAAAATGCTAACTGAACCTGCTTCTATAGCCCTAACTTTTATACTCCTGTGCACCCTTGTAAATCCAGAACTCTCATTTCCACCTCCATCCTCCAAAAGCAACCTTTACTCTAACTTTATCCCCTTCCTCCCTTACTTACTGCTCCTAATCTACTATTCCTCCTCTAATAGCACTGTCTTCTAAGCTATCTCTGACTTGTCCTTAAGTAAGTAACCTCTGCAAGTGTAGTGTATTGTATCTTTAAGATGCTAACATTCATAAAATTGCTCAAATTATGAGCTTTTGTAACAATGGCTTTGAATTTTAAAATTTTATCTTTCGTAAAGGTGGTTCCAATAAATAGCAAGTTTAATATTATTGAACCTACATGGTTTAAATCCAACAAGTAATACAGGTTGAACATATCAAATAAACATAAATCTCGATTTTGTTTAGTTAATGTGCATAGAATGTTCGCAACATTTGTTGTTACTTTCCATCCTAAACTGAAGGCTTTTGTTTTTCAGGTATTTTAGGCTATATTACCTCTATGTTTCTGGGTTTTCCAAATGCAAAATCTACCAGGATTCAAAATTTCCATTTTTCTTATGCAAATACTTAAAACTGAGTTTTGTAACCATTATCCCATGATTACTGCAATGAACTTTGCACATTGATAATTTTAAAACATATATTTATCTAAGGATAAAATAAGAATGCAGCTTAGTTAAGGTGTAAAACAAAGATATAAATACATAAAATGTAACAGACTGTTTACAATGGCTAGTTCCAAAGTCTAAAAAATATTGTATTGATATTGAAAACAACAACAAAAAACAAATAAACACTGAAGTTATTTGGTATTTTTTTGTAGTGCCAAGAAACTGAACATAAAAAAAGGTTATTACACTTTAGTATTGCTTATTTTTATTGTAACACATTAACATAACATTAAAGGACAACAGGGGTACTTTTGGTCCATCTGGACCGTCCATGGGCATGCACAGAAATTTCTCCAGGGAGAAAGGGCAAAGCCTAGATCAACATAATATTAATATATATATTGAATGAATAAAGAAAGAAATATGTTTCTCATTTTCCAGAGGGGGGGGGGCAAGTGCCCCTTGCTCACCCCCCCCTGCAATGATCACATTACCAATTATGTAATGCACAGTTAGCTCTGAGAAAGCCTTTATGTACACTTTCTACACCCCAATAACATCTATTTCAAATTTTCAAACTAATTTTTTTTATTATATAAAGATCAGATGGTGTTGAACATAATGATATCCTATTTACTCTTACAGGAAGATACTAACTGCCACATTTTTGTCAAACTTGAAGTTAGTAGTGGACTTTTAGCAGCTTTCTGCTCTCCTAGTGAGATATAATTGTTCATTGTTAAATATGTTGATTGATTAAACTAATTCTGAAGAGATATACTGTAAAGCACTTAAATTCAGACAAACTTCAAATAAATTACCATATAAAAAAATTGGATGACTGGTATCTTCTAGAGCAATTTAAATTCTTAACACCATTACACTGTTATAATTAAAACAACGATTTTGAAACATATTTTACAGAGATAACTGTATATACGGTATGATGTTTCTTTCGTAAATTGAACAAGTACTAAACAGAATGTTTGGTCTAGAACAATAACAAAGTCAAATGAACTGCACTGGATCTTGTACAATTAAAGCACAGGAACGCTGACGTGATATACGTAACACTAACTGTGAAAGAATATATATAATCATGCACAAACATAAACTGATAAAGTATGGGATATATGCCTTATTAATACCATAAATGTAATATTATTAACAGTAACGGTAGCAAACTAACATGGTATTCAATTTCAATCAGTAATTAAAAGTTCAGAGCTAAAATATGGTGTTTTTGTTCTTTCCGATGCATTATTAATACTAGATAAAAAAGAAAAATAGGTTTAAAAATATCAAAATGTTTTGTGATTTTGATAAAAGAATAGACTAGACAATCTAACTAACGGCATGAAATCGCCGCATAGAGTAAAGCAGATACATAGCGTTCAACCCATGCTTTCACCTCATCCGGGACTCTGTGTTGCTAGAAGCTGTTACTAGTTTAACCATTGTGTACGTACGCTGTAGGCTAAGCACTGTGTAATTCCAGTACTTCTAGTTTGAGAATAAGAGTTTCACGATCCCACAAATTTTAGTTAGTTGTAGGCTGCAAATAATATTTCACTGCTAGATAGTTTATGAGATTTGAAAACACGCCGTTATAACTAAAATTTCGGCCTAAAGGTAGATTCGATATTTAAAGTAAGATAAGAAGTTTGTTTGTCGTAACTAAGCCTTATCCTTGTAAATTTGAAAGTAAGTCACTAGCCAGTCTAGGCCTACCCATTGTTACATCAATTTAAGTCTAGTAAAGATATTGTGCAGTTGTTTACTTTAGACTGTGTAAAAAACAAACTAAAATAATAGTATAGAAATCTAAAATTATCATCTGGAAGTTAAATAACCGTTCTAAAGTAACTTAGTAAGTCTTACTTGAAGTTGAAATTGTTTACATATATTTTCTTCGCAACATGACCACGAAGATGATCAATGGTGAACCCGAACAAACTGACGCTAAAAGTAAAGATGATCAAGGAAACAGTGCATCTTCGAAAACGGGAAATACTGAAAGTGAAACATGGAACCAAACCAATGGTATTGCTACAGATACGTCAGATCTTAACGAGACAAACAAGGTAAGTGAAAGATAAGAATTACGATTAAATTTAAGAGATTTTTTAAACGTCTTTCCTAATCGCATATTAATAATACTTTGTTTAAAGAAGTAACCAAGTTTATTTTGAATTTAAGGTAAAATATATGATCTTATCCAAACTGTGATGTACTTAAGGAGAATTTCTAAATAAATGATTGAGAAATTACTTTTATTAAATTTTAATTTCATTAATCCAAGGTTTGAAGTAGGTTATCTTATGAACCAAATTTACTTTAGTGCATAATACTGATCGAATTTGTTTAATATTATCCCTATATGTGACATTATAATTATGAATCGCAACAAAATTACTTATCAATATTGATCAGAAGTTGGTTAATTCAGTTTATTGAACAACGCCCAGTGCCAGAAAAGCTGCTGTGTGTAAGACTAAAAATAAAGTGTTCTTGGGGAGTTCGAAATATTATATATGTATGGTTTTATGATTTGCAGGTACAGGAGGTTTTTTATATTTTTCTTAACCATAGGTTCATAACATAAATTCTACAGAGCTTTTCAACCGACTAGCCTAATTAGTACATACACAAAGCACATAAAATTAAGCAGTACAAGAACATTCACAACTATTCCATGTATTATAACTTAGAACTACTTTATTATTGGTTGAAGCTGGTAGCAACTCTGAACTCCAGTCGTTAAGTAGATCATTTCATAAAATATTTTAACTTAAGTGAATATGCGAAAGAGTGAACCACAGGAAGGATTTTTTTATAGATACTAAATTATATAGATAAGGACAACTTTTGTTGACAACTTATGGAGTTTGAATAGCAGCGTACCTCATATGTATAATGAGGGGGAGTTTATAGAGAGAATTGGAAGTTGTTCATAAGTGGTGTTATGATTATCAAAGATAAACCATGAAGTTCTTTCTTGATTTGTTTTTGTAGTTTTATGATATTGGATTTACTGCAAAAATATTACGACAAAGAGAATAGTTATACTTAAAATGGAAGAGTGATAAGTGATGATTTTTTTTTACCTTGTAGTTGTAGTGTCAGACGTATATCTATTCGCTTTAAAACATTTATTTGTCTAGATGAATTTTTGAATGTTTCAGGTTATCAGATAAGTTTCATATTTTAACACGAAGTCAACAGTAATACCGAGGATTTTAATTTCATATCATCAATTTTGAAACTTGGGTTGACCATTTGAGATTTTGGCCCCAGGGTAATGGGCTGAAACTTATTCGAGTGTGCTTTCATTACATTGTTTGAAAACAAATTTATCAATGTAACACTTCTTTTAAAGCACAAGCTTAATTAACATTATAATAATTACCATGTGCATTTCGAAGGTTTTGGTTCTAAGTTGTTATTGTTACCAGTGTATTTTCAAATTAATTCAAACTGTGTCAGAAGTGACATTTCTGGTCAACATGTGACGCATGTTGTTCATGACGTGTAATTGTTGTGAATAATATTAGTATAGACTTAAGATATACCGTATTTTTCGGAATATAAGACGCACCCTTATTTTGAAGACAAAGTTTTTGGGAAAAAAAAAGGCTACAGTCACATTTGAAAGATTTTTATTGAACAAAAATCCAATTTGATACTTTAAAAATTAGTATGTATTGTTCTAAACACAAAAGTGCTCAAAACATCAAAATAAGAAAATACCGTAAATCAAAAAAAAGTTTACTGTTATTTAGTTTGGT